>NC_089017.1:27101404-27401404 GCF_963932015.1 Anas acuta
AAATAAGATTTTGTAGTCTGATGGGCAGGACAGAAGTCCCCTATGTTAAACATATGTGAAGCCTAGTATGGATGTACTGTTCATAACATTTCTTTACATCTCATCAGGTATTTTGTTATTTTCAACTAACATAGATTTCAAATTGCCTCTTAAAATTTGGTTTATTTGCTTTTGTTGTTATTGTTGTCTTCATGATAAAAAGTTTTTTTTCTTTATGGTGTAGAAAAAGTCAGAACTTAAATAAGGAATAAGGGAACCATACATAAAAGTACATGGGTATCCTAGAACATCTATCTAGAACACATTTTTGATTAATAGGAAGCTAAACTGCAATAAGAGATTGCATGATGGGAGAACTGAAGAAAGTTTCTTCAGGAGTTGCTTTCCCTACAATTGAACTCTACATATGAGGATGACAGAGGTATGTTACATGGTTAAGGAACAGAGGCAGAGTAGAAACAACCTGTGCTAAGCTCTTCAACCTGGTAAAATAAATAAATAAATAAATAAATAAAAATCATCGGGGCTCTTAAAACATGGTTTACATCTTACATCATCATTTTTTTCATTATCAACCATGCCAGCCTACAACATCTTACAACTCCAGTATGAAGACTGATTCATCAGTTGACAATTTCCAGGCTTAGCTTGTTTGCTCAATTTTACTCTTAATTCTAATGCTAACAGGTGGATTAAACTTTCTAATTTGTGTTTGAATTGACACTGGCTTATGTAATTTTCAGAAGCTATGGCCAAATTAATCTCATGCTTACGTCACATTCGTATTTTTTAGTCAGAAACATGTAGATAAGATAATCTATATCAAACTCACTTGATGAACTTCCCATCCCACATTAACTTACAAAGTATGCAAACACAAGAGGTTCCCTCTGAACATCAGAACATCAGGGAGCACTTTATTATGTTAGTGACAGAGCACTTGAACAAGTTTGCTGAGTCTTCCTCCCCTGGCGATTTTAAAAAGCCATCAGGACATGGTCCTGGGCACGTGGGTCTGAGTGTTCCTGCTTGAGCAGGGTGTTCAGACAAGATGACTTCAAGAAGTCATTGAAAGTCCCTTTCAACCTTAACGATTCTATGATTCTGTGATTTTTCACAGTTGACTTTTGTGATTCAGTTGATTTTTAAATCAACTGAAATTTTACAGTAGTGACTATGAGACTAATGAGATTGAAAAATAACGACTTGTGTTAATTTGTTAGGCCTATGTTTGAATCAAATGTCTATCTCCAACAGAAACAAAGTATCAAACAAACAAACAAAAGTGACTTCACTGCAAAGCGCTATGAAGAGTATTTATAGCTATTTATGTAAATTGTGAAAACATATTGAAAATTTTTAACTAGATGAAGTATCATGGCTTATGCTATACAAGAAATTTTACTGTCTGCAATTAGATGATGCTATCGCTGAAAGGCGATTTGAGGAAATGGAAAAGTCCAGCAAGAGGCAATACAACATAAAAGCCAGCTCCTACCAAGACAAAAAATTAGTGTCATGTAGTCTAGATGTGGTATTTTTGTGTTTTGTTTTGTTTTGACTAGTAGCTTTTTTTTTTTTTGACTAATAACATTTTTTTATTTTATTATTATATATATATATATATATATATAATAATATGAAAAATATTCTAAGCCATTGGGTAAACTTATATGTATTTATTTTTTTATTTTTATTTTATTTTATTTTATTTTATTTTATTTTATTTTATTTTATTTTATTTTATTTTATTTTATTTTTTCCCAGATAATATGATAATTTGGTGAAACAAAAATATATACATGCCTTTTATGTAAGGGGAAATATATGTAACTGAGTCTAAGTTAAGCTAAATTCTAATAAAGTCTCCTAAGTTTTTATGATAAGAGTGAAGAAAATGCTCATGCTACTATTCAACGTCTTTATTTCTTGTAACTTTATGGTTGTCTGAACTAATAATAATAATTTCCATTCTATAATACTGTTATATTTTGTATTAATATTTCTTCAAGTGCTTATCATATCTGTGATTTTAGTAGTTTATTATAAGTATTAACCTCTTCAGGATTGTTGTATCAAATTAAAAAGAGGACATGGTGACTTCCATGATATAAGGATTGTTTTAGTTAAGACATATTTCTTTAGGCTTGCATTCAGTCAAAATAGAACTATTCACAAGTTATAAAGTAAAATTTAAGAAAGAGGATCATAGTAACCTTCCTGGTTACACCACTGAAATGCTTATTATTAGAGTTAAATTCCAAAAGAGATAATTGGTTTCGGGGAGGGGGGGGGGGGGGGGGGGGGGGGGAGGAGGGGGGTATGCAGTTTTGGTTTTGGATTTTGTTTTTTGCTAAATTTTAACATTGTAGAGTGGGAGAAATAAGAACATACTGACAAAGATTTGTGCATGAAATCACATTCACAGTTCCTGATTAAACCAGCGCCTTTTGAGGTCAGAGTACAATCATTAATGTCATTATGATTTTTATTTCTTAATTTCATCCTAGTACAAAAAAACTCACAGTAAAAAGATGAATCAACCCAGAAAAAAAAAAATCAAATTTAATTTTGTCCAGGTTTGTGCTTACACCTCTATTAACCTGCATGCCATGTGCATGTGGGTTGGACAAAAGAATCCATATCAGAAAGTGAGAAAACAAATCTTCAGCCTTCATTGTGCTTGTATCTGTTTGCGTTTTCAGGAAATTATGCATTACTTTTTAATTAACCCTACTAGAAGCAGTTATGATTTCAAATGCTGAATTATGCCTTCTGGTTTCTAAGTCAACAGATATTGACCTTGTAGTGGCAAAATTTCCCTCAGTGATATATAACCTAATCAGCATTACACTTTTCACGTTCATGAAAAGAGCACTATCTAATTAGAGAGTATGCTTTTTGAAAATGAAGGTTGAAGGTTAAGATTTCATTTAGGATGCATTAGTTTAAATGTGCCTTTGGGCTATTCCTATTAGCTAGATTTTCCATGAATTCTCTTACAAAGATATGGAAAGGACACTCCTTATACTAAACAGAAATTGACTCAATGGTATGCATGAATTAATTTTCCATTTTTGTAAAAGTGGTTCTTGATGAAGATTTGAAACTACACCTCTCTTTGAATTCCAGTACTCAGCTACACAAAACTATTTTATGAACATTTATATTAGTTTTGAGACAAACATTTTCCTCAAAAGATATATATTTCAGGCTTCCTCTTGTACTGGAGAAACATTAATGCAGGTGTAATATGGTTATTTGCTTTTGATACCCAACATCTCTGTCTCCAGGCAGTTCTGTGGCAGCATGCCTTATTCTTATACTCAGTGATATTGAAATCACTTTTCTCAAAAGTAATTTCTATCATTACAGTTGGTCATTTATCAATCAATTGATTGATTGACTTTGGGTCAGGAGAAAGGATGCCACATGGAAAGACATCAGTTTTGTTTGCAACTTGCCATAACTCTGTTGTGTTTAACTCCCAAATCCCCATGAATGTCAGTAAGAAAGTAGAACTTAAATTAATAAACCTGCTATGTCAATTTGGAAGCTAGAAACAAGATGTTAAATAGGCCATGTCTTTGGTTTAGGAAACAAGTATCTTCAATTCATACAAGGGAAAACTAAGATTCTGAGATGCTAGCTTACTGTAGATACAGCTAGAGACAGGAATTTGATTTCTTCTGAAATCTAAGTTTTAATTTTAAACTACTATCAAATATTTTATTTTCTCCCCAGTAAATGGATTTAAGGTTTAGTGATGTCACCTCTAATATTTTAATATTAGTCAAATGTAGTAATTCAAGATTACTTAAAATAGCAAACAAAAATGCAGCAAACTAGAAACCAAAAAAAAAAAAAAGGAAAAAAAAGGAAAAAAAAGGTAAACTGTTATCATAAACAGAAGCAACGTTATGTTTAAACAGAAGCAACTCTATGTAAAACTGCTGTATAAAAAAGAAAAATAGCAAAATGCTAAGGTCTACACTGTGCTTCTCTACTAATAAATTCTTTCAAACTGTACAGACAATTTTCTTTCTTAAAGACAGAATACCTTAAAAATAACACTTATTTCAGCCTTTTTTTTTAATGGCAATTTTCCTACATGTGGTTCTCAGAAAAGTATGGAAAGGAAACAAGTAAATTAACAACAAATAAAGCCACCAACTAACTTAGGTAGAAGCTAGTAAGCTAGTATTGTGCTTCTACCTTAAAAAAAAAAAAAGAAAAAAAAAGAAAAAAAAAAGGAGAATGATAATAAAAAATAAAAAAAAAATGTTTTTTTTTGTTTTCTTCATATATACCTATACAGATATATATACATATATATTTTCTTCATATATATACACATATATAAGTACATATATATGCAGAAACTGAGGTTACCCTTCTTACATTTCACAAAATCTGAAGAACTGAAGAAATTTCCCCATTTTGTTTTGTTTTGTTTTGTTGTTTGTTTGTTTGTTTTTGTAAATTTTCTCTGCATGATTTTTGACTATTTGGGTAAGAGAATGCTCTTTGTCTAGCTGCTATCACAACTTATGTTTCTACTATGTCAGGATAATGACCCAATCTCTTAACAAATGTGTCTCAAGAGGTTACATTATTGCTATGATTAATAGAATAAGAATATTTCCTCATAAATTCATAGAAAACTCCATTTGAAGTCATCAGACAACTATAATTAGTTTACCACTGAACTTTAGTTTATTCATGGGGAGAATAGGAGGTTATCTTAACTAAGATGAATATAGATCTGATGCAGATTTATACAGACCTCTTTGCATGATTTGTGGCATTATTCTTGCTTACTTGAGAATTCTGAGACAAGAAAGCTCCCAGCAAATGGTTAGAAATATATTCCAGGTCATAAGCGTAGAATAGAACACTGACATTTATGAAGACAAAATAGGCACACTCTAGTTTGGTTTGAAAGTGGGGTATTCTTTCAAATTATTATTGTGATTCCATAACCTGAATAGCTAACACTGACTTCTGCAAGGACAGTTTTTCAGAAGGCAATTCGTATATTTCTGGAGGCTTTGGATAAAACAAAACTTTGGTTTTGAAACTTAATATTTAAGCCATCTGCTGGTTCAAGACATTGAGGAACATGAAATTTCAGGTTACTATGAATAAGCCAGTTGTGTGTACACATGAATCTATTTAATGTTTGTACTTTAATCACATCATGTTTATAAAATAATTCAGTAAATTATTGCATAAAATTGGTGTTGCAAAATTCCAGGCAGGTTTTACTCACAACATTCAAGACAAAGTCTTCCCAGAAATGTAAAACTTTGTTTTTAATGGGACTATCAACAGTATCATAATTCTGCAGATAGAATTCAGCTCCAAACTTACCATATTCATTGTATTCATATTCAGTTGCATAAATGTAAATGAAAAATAGAATTAGGTACAGAACTCGTTTAGGTCAATATTTATTTATTTTTTGGTTATAGAAAAATCTGCAGAATAGACACAGGTCCAGTAGCGATGGGCATTAAAAAAATGAACAAGCAAACACAACTGTGAATACTTGTAGCAAACCAAGCATGCATCATGGTGGAAGGTCTCTTTAGAGAAATTTCTAAATCCAAAATTTAGAAAGAAAAAAATCTTTATCAATTCAATTTATTTTTAATTCTGAGAAGAAAGCTGGCTGTATACACACATGTATATACACACATATGTACTTTTGAAGCAGTTCATGTATTTTACAGTGCATTTTACTTAAGTGGTTATTTATTTAATTCTCACTCATTTAGACAAAACCAAATGCAGAACAAAAACAGATCTGACACATATACAAAGAAGTATTTATTATATTCTTCTTAAAATACAGATGGTATTCAATCGAGGGTTCAATCATGGCATTTGTACATGGAAGAAAACATTGTATGAGGCTACTCTGTGTTGACTTTGTCAGGGAAACATTAATCAATATGTTTTTTCTGAACTTGTTGCTTAAAGGATGTATCTAGCTGTAATAAGATTTCTTTAACATTCATTGATCTTGAGACTATCTTGCCCAAGAGCAATAACATGTGGCCTCACCAGATACATTCATATACTCTTGAAGAGCTCTCAATAGGTTCTGTACTGGACAATACATGTACTGAGGTGTTCTCAGATTTCTCACCAGTCTTCCTGGATATGAAAAGTACTTATTGCTACAAGTAGTTATTGCCACTTAATTAGTAATATTCAATGATAAAACAAAACAAAACAGTTCTGTCTTCTCAGAGACAAAGTAAAATTAATGCCAAGAATATGGGGTCCAACATAGCATTTTATATCATATGATAACCCAGGATGGGAGGCATTATATTACTCAAAAAATAATTCCAGAAAGTAAATGAATAAGTGAATAAACTAGTGTCATACATTGTCCTTAAGAGGGCAGTACTGGATGAAGAAAACATTGTGCTTCACAAAGTCTTCATTAAGTTTAAAATGGTCATTTAATTCCATTGAAGTCATAGGACTGAACTTCCAGCCTAAAGATCATTAGGACTGGCAGCATATAGAGGATGTACTGTACTATTCTTGTGGATCATATTTTGTAGAAAATAATATACAAATCTTCAGCAAATTTAGGGTGGATGATGAGACGTCAAATTACATTGCCTGTATGGACTATCAGTCAATAGTGATCCTAATACTGATATAGAAGATTCATAGAATCATAGTATTATTTGGGTAGATGACCTTAAAGATCATCTAATTCCAACCCCTCTGCCATGGGCAGGAACACCTCCCACTAGCGACGTAGCTCAAAGCCCCATCTAACCTAGCCTTAAAGACTTCTAGGGATGGGGCATCCACAATGTCTCTGGGCAATCTGTTCCAGTGTCTCATCACCCTCTGAGTAAAGAATTTCTTACAAATGTCTAATGTAAATCTACCTTCTTTTAGTTTAAAATTTAGGATCTCTTGTCCTATTGCTGAAACTCCTGATAAAGAGTCCCTCTCCAGCTTTTTTATAAGCCCCCATTAGCTACTGGAAGGCTGCAATGTGGCCTGTCCATAGATTTTTGTTCTCCAGGCTGAAAAAAGAACAACCCCCTCAGCCATAAATGAGAGGTATTCCAGCCCCTTTGGTCACCTTTATGGCCCTCCTCTGGACTCATTCTATACATCCATGTCCTTCTTGTGCTCGGGGTTCCCAGAGCTAAGCACAGTACTCCAGCTGAGGTCTCATGAGAGCACAGCAGAGGGGGATAATCACCTCCTGCTACGTTCTGAACCCATTTCTTTTGATGCAACCTAGGATATGGTTGGCTTTCTGGGCTGAAAGTGCACATTTCTGGCTAGCTTCTCATAAACCAATACCCCCAAGACCTTCTCCTCAGTGCTTCTTTCAATCCATTCTGCACTCAGCTTTTATTTGTGCTTGGGAATGACTGAGCCCAGATGCAGGACTGTGCACTTGGCCTTGTTGAACCTCATGAGTTTTGCACATGCCCACCTCTTAAACCTGTTGAGGTCTCTCTGAATGGCATACCTTCCCTCCAGCATGTCAACCACCTCGCACAGCTTGTCACCATACATGTTGCCTACAAAGATGTGAAACAATGACAGTCCCAATACTAACCATGAGGAACACCACTCATCACTGATCTCCACTTCAACATTGAACAACTAACTGTAACTCTTTGAGTGCAACCATCCAGCCAATTCCTTACCCACCAAGCGGTCCATCAAATCCACATTTCTCCAATTTAGAGACAAGGATATCATGTAGGACTGTGTCAAATGTTTTGCATGAGTCCAAGCAGATGATGTCAGTTGCTATTCCCATACCCACATATTACCCACATCCCTCTATTTCCATCACTGTGACAGCTGGTAGAAGACCACCAGAATTGTCAGGAGCAATTTGCCCTTAGCTGGGGGAAATGTTAGCAGTCATCTATCACCTCCTCATCTTCCACGTGTGTTAGCATAATTTCCCTGAGGATCTGCTCCATGATCTTGCCCGGCACAGAGGTGAGACCAAATGGCCAGTAGTTCCCTGGGTCTTCTTTTTTTCCCTCTTTTTAAGAATGCATGTTTCCCCTCATCTAGTCGGTAGGAACTTCACCAGACTGCCATGACTTCCCAGATATGATGAATATTGGAATGAACTCTTTCAGCTAACTGTATCCATTTTCTAGAGAACTGAGATGTAACTCTCTTCAGAAAAACAAAACAACAACAACAAAAAAAAACTATAGAATGGATCATTTGTCAGCAAAGCATTCATTTGACTATTGCGGTGTCTTGATGAAGACTTGGTTAATAAGAGTCAAGTTCAAGTTTAGGATTGACTTGGTAGGATAGACATTTTCCAAATGATGAGGTTTCATATGCTGGACAAAAGTGTCAATAAAATTTATGAGAAAAATTTACTTGATAAAAGCTGTACTCTATATGTTTACTAGAGGAATGATATATTTTGGATTACAATGCTTCTGAAAAAAAAATATTGCAAAATTATAGAGTACCATTTTACAAACATATGTATTTGAGGCAATTTGTCATGTCAAAATTCCATATGGAAACAAAATTTTTTTGGGGGAAATGGCTATGACAACACGGAACAAGATGTAAATCTGTAAGAATAAATCAAATCCCAGCAGACAGTTATTTTATCTATCATTACCAGACACAGTAATAACAAAGTGGTGTTGGAGACAAAGAAGTCACAGTGTTGAAAATCACACAGAAAGAAACAAATATTAATATTACTATGAAATTATGGACAGAAGAATGTTTGTTCCCTGAACTGTTTAATAGACTACAAACAGCACTATCATCAAGTTTGGTGAAGGCTGGGAAATTACTGTAAGGTCTCAGGTACACTGACTGGAAAAGACAGAGCATTGATTGCAATGTTAGTTTAACAATTTGCAAAACAATCTAAAATCTTAGAGTTGAAATAATAAGAAATGCTGTTTTCACTTTTTCACAACAGTAGAATAAGATGGGATCATTTCCTGTTACTTGTAGTCTGTGCGATATTAATGTCTTGAATAAATTGGAACTACTGAGGATTAAAACATGGGCTATAATAAGGCATCAAGGTATCAGCAGAAAATATCAACTGGTACTGCAAACTGGGCAGGCTCCCTAGAGTGAGGACAGCAGTTGGCTGTCAGCAAATATGGGGAAGAAAAGACTCAGGGATGTGTAAAAATATGACGGTGGATCATATTTGATTATCTGAGAATGAATCATTTTTGTCTGTCATTATATTGGAACTATAAGAAAAGGACAAATGTTTAGATCCATCAACAAAAAAGAAAATTTAGCTGTCAGGCAGATAACCAGTGAGTATCTATAAACTTATTTTCAAGATCTTTAACAATACTTGTGAAACATTTCATGAAAAAATGAGTGGTCATCCTATCAGCTTTCAAAGTTAGACAAAGCAAAGTAAGAAACTTGTCCTAAGATAAAAATTAGTCTCTTAAAATATAGTTTATGTGAAAGTTACTTTTAGATAAATGATTTAAAAACATTTTATAACTTAAAGAATAGAACAGTGTTTTCAAAATAAGTTATAATTCTAGTTCAACTCCCACTTCTTTATTTTTTTCATTTTTTTTTTTATCTTTTTTTTTCTTTTAACTGCAATCTGTGCCATTAAATTATGCTGCTTAAAAGTAATATTTTACACCTAAGGAAATAAAATAATAATAATAAAAAAAATTATTTTCTTATTCTTTTGAGCTTTTTGAGTTTTCATTTTGGAAACATAGCATGACTTGCTTCCATGAGTTTATGATAGAAAAAGTGATCAACCGACAGATCTACCTTATTTTGATGTTAATTTTAATTAATCTTAGTATATCTCTCAGATAAAATATCCTTGTCTCTGACATTTTGCTTATTTCAATGTTTTAAACTCTCACATGTATTCAGTTTTGGCCAGTTTCTTGTAGCAGAGAGAGGCCAAACTCAATTTACACTGCTTTTCATGGATACTGTATTCTTATTAGTGCACTAGATGTTAATTTTCCACCTGAAATAAGACCTTCTATGCTCTGAAAAAGTACTGAAATATCTAAAAGTGACAATCTCAGTTTCATCCACAGTCATATTTCCCTGCAATCACAGAATTGATCAAATATTTTTCTTATAGTAATAATAATAATTATTTTTTTTTCATGAATAAGGTCATTTTCAAGTAGGTATAAGTGTGAAGGAACTGGGTTGGCAGCTAATAAATTACACAAAGGAGTTGAAATACGAGATGTCATCAGCTGCAGATACAGCTCAGATTACTGCCATGTACACACAGAAACACTTCAGTAACATCAGTACAATGCTGCCAACATAAAAACCTACAGCACTATAATTTGCATATCTTGACTGGTGACGCAGTAAGTTTGGTGATTACTTTGACGAGGCTAGTACATCTTCAGAGGTCAGTACCTCATTGTAATTTAAACAAATGGGGAGACAGATGGCTTCTGTGAATAGCCTTAAAAACATCTTTCAACATTATGGTTTATTATTACGATCCTCTGCTCTTCTTGCAAAGATCAGACTGTCTTTCTGAATAACAAATACACAGCTGAGAATGTTTAGAAAACCAATTTCCAATCTAGGGAGAATCATTATTCTATAAATTCTAGATAATTCTATGAAAATTTATGAAAATAAGTGGAAACATGCATATCCTCTTTACTCTCTAGTTTTATTTATCTTCATTAATTTAGAGATAATTGTTTTATATTAATTTTCAAATCATGAATGCTTGTTTTGCAAATGATTAATTATTCAAAGATAATCAAATTATATTAATATACAATTATATAAATAATAATTTATAGAATATAAATTTAGTTTAAAGTTTATATAATTATTAATTAATTAATTAATTATTATTATTTAATTAATTATTAATTATTTTTTTCTTCTGGAATGTTTTATATAAATGTTAAATTAGTTTTAACAATTAAAATACGTGTATGGACAAGTATTTCAGTCTCAAATATATAAGTTTAACTGCATTAAACTTTTGTGGAAAAGTAAAAACTTGTGAGACATTGAATACTATCATTTAAAATTAAATGAAATTACAAGATAGATTCTCATATACTTTATATATAAACACAAAAATAAAAATATATAAAAAAATAATAAAATAAAATAAAATAAAATAAAATAAAATAAAATAAAATAAAATAAAATAAAATAAAATAAAATAAAATAAAATAAAATAAAATAAAATTAAAATTAATTGTTCCTGGTGTTTCTATTTGACATAACAATAATAGCCTTCAGAGAAATCTATTGTTTTGATGTTTTTTATGACCAAAACGATTTGATAGCCAACTCTACATTGAATAGATAGGATATTAGGCTTTATTGAATGAGCAACTGCAGCATAATGTATATTTAATATCTGCAAAATTTATCACTGCAGCCATAAAAATCTGTAAAGATTAGCTTTCTGTTACTGCACAGGCTAAGTGCAGTAACCACTTAAGTAGTTACCACTTAAAATACTTGCACTAAAAGTTCCATTTTTATTCTGAATGCACACATTTCACTACCAAGTGTACACACTGAACTACTTTAGTTGAAGTATTATAGTTTCATGTTCTATTGCAGGATTTAAAATAAATCTATATTCTGATATCAATAAATCCGGCAGCATTTTAGAAAACACTTATGTTCTAGGTGTATGTTCAGATCTCATTTTCCTGATCATTGTTGTTGTAGATATTCAAAGTGATTCTACTGTACTGTGACAATGTACAGTGGAATAGAACAGCTGAATATTTATAATTTTACTTAATCATGGCTGTAATGAAATAGCTTTAAAGTGGTTTCATATTACAATAAGAAATTTTAAGTAGAAATGTAGTCAAATGGATACAGATGCATAGAACACAAAGGTTGTGACATTTTATGCCTAAAATTACAAAAAAATTGAAATAGGAGGAAGCTTGTCTTCAATACAGTCATTCATGTACAGGGCATGATACCAACGGTAGATCAAGGAGCTTCAGGACAGAAGAACACCGTAAAATTCCTTTGAATGTACTGAACCACAAGATTGATGTGAAGTGGTCTACTTGTCAAGTGGAAGATGAAGTGGCTTGAGATCTGCTCTGTCTAATATCACCTGCCAACTGCCTGAAGGTTAGTCAGATTGAAAAGGAATTGAAAGAGTAGAACAAATCTCAAAGTCTCTTCCCCTGAGCATTTGTATTCCAAGTAGTATGCTGACTACTGCACAAGAGTCCTGGTACAGGATGGTAATATGTTATTGGAGAATCTCTACAGTGAAAAAAAATATATGTATGTATGGAAACAGCAGAAAATGGACTAAGACATGTATACTCTGTGTAAGAACACAAAGCATGCTGCCCATTATGCTGTTCATATGCCTGTGCTACCCTTTAATGTTATTCTCAGATATGGCAAAAAGAACTCTAATTATTTCATTCTGAACAATTATTGCAATCTTGCAGCTACTTGCATGTTTAAGATATGTAGGCACTTCCTATTCCCAGGAAATAACATTCTGTTAAGAAATCGCCCACTCCAACTGCTCCAACAACTGCCATTTAACAATTAAAATTTCCAGTGTAAGGGACTATATGATGAAAGATATTTTACTTAAGGCCTACTGTCAAATTTCAGAGGCAGACTTAGCAAAACTCATCTAGGATGAAGCAACATAAAGGGAAACAATTGCAAAAATTAATAACAGCAAGAAAGCTATTAATATGTCTGGACTCTAAAAAGTATTCATCAGAGTGAATCCAATGCAGTAAACACCCTCATGTCAACTGTGGGAGAAGTTGAAGAAAAAAAAATAATTGTGAGATAGATTTAATTTAAAGTCAGAGGATAAAATACCAAGTTATTAAACAAAGCAGAAATACTCACTTTTTTTCTCTGAAGATCTGATTTCTTAATCT
Source organism: Anas acuta (assembly GCF_963932015.1). Lineage (NCBI taxonomy): Eukaryota > Metazoa > Chordata > Aves > Anseriformes > Anatidae > Anas > Anas acuta. The sequence goes on from NC_089017.1 coordinate 27,114,343, forward strand.
CTGTTCTTAAGGAAGAACAGAAACAAGCCATTGGAGTAATATTCACGATCCTCATGGACAGAACCCACAAATATCCTGATTTTACAGGACACTAGAATTACTTTTCACCCAGTCACCAAATGGACCAGAAGCAATAACTTCTGGGATCAGTCTCTGAAATATAAGATTGATGATGTTACTAATTCTCAATTCTTTAAATCTATTTTCTTCTCTTCAAGCAGTTCTTATTTCAAACTCAACTGTTATCACAAGATCTTTGACAACAAATTACGTCCTTATATATCAGATACAAATATGGGAGTGAATGATCAGGAAAAAAAAAAAATCAAAGTTTGTACGTTGGTATTACAAAAGATATAACCTCTGTTGGGAAAACTTGTCTCAGAATTATTCACTTGGCAGGCCTTGTTGAAAATGTATTATAACCTCAGCTCTGTCTGAGGTTGAAATTTTTGGTGAGCTGAAATAGTACATTATCACATTTTTATGATATTCGTATTAAAACTCCAAATTTGTACCTGGTAGAAACCCAGTTGCTTATATAAATTTTAAATGAAAAATACAATTATTCTTCTTCTGTGTAGACAGGATTTTATAGTTCTGTAAGAAAGATATTGTCATAATATATTAGATGTATAAAAGACAAGTTTTCCATGGATAACACTGCAAACTGCTTCCTTTTCATTAATAAATTGTAAGGCAGCATGTTGTGTATGTCTATTCTACATGTTTAGACAGCCTCATCACACTGGGTAGGGAAAGAATGAACCGTGACTGACAGCTTATGAGGTTATTCAGAGACAGGCTATTGTAAATTTACTCAGAGCTTGAAAATAGCAAATGTCTTTGAAAGGCTACACTGCTGCTTGGAGAAATTCCCTGACAGCATGCTGATTGAGGAATAAACCTCATTTACAATTTGTCCAGCAGGAGTGCTATTAGAGAGGAGGAGAAAATCACACCTTCTGAATTCCCAACAAAATAAAACAAGGCTGCTGTTAAACTACAAATATAGTTGTTTTCCCCTTCTTTACACTCATCTTGTCCACCCTACATGTATAACTCTGCTATATATCTAACAAGCTGCTGGCAAATAACTTCATGAGATTGGATATCATATCAGTAATAATAACAAGGTTCAATGAGTCTCTTCACTTAAATTTAAGAAATAGTAAAAGTGTAAAAGAAATAGTCAGTTTCTCAGACAAATGAAGAATTCTTCTGAAACAGTGGCCACTGGCACAAATCAATAAACAGAAGTGTGCATTCTATCTATACATCAATAGTATATACCTTACAGACTGTAAACTGGAAAATAAAGGTACCAAAAGAGGAAAAGTACACATAAGAATGTTAAACATGAGATTTTTCAGAAGTGAAAAATCAGACTATCATCTTGAAGAATGTTGAGTGTCTATTAATTTCATTTATTTTATTTTGCATTATATTATATTTAATATAATTTTATTTATATATTTTATTAATTTCAAACAAAATAAGGCCATATATTCAGATATTAAAGTATGACCCATAGTCTAACTTGGAAAAATCTTGCCATTACTTTATCACATTATCAAGTTGATATGATTCTTAGCTTCTCTGATTCTCAGTTCTTAATCTGAACTTTCCTTCAGATTTCTGAATCTGAAGGTGAAACTGGAAAATATACATAAAAATAATTCTGTGAAACTAATTTAATCTGCACCTGTGACCAGTAAACCTTTCTGTAGATAGAGAAAACCTTTCCTTAGATGTGCCTAGTGGATGAGGGAAAGAATGTGGATGTGGTCTACCTTGATTTCAGTAAGGCTTTTAACACCATTTCTCACAGCATTCTTCACTAGAAACTGGCTGCTTGTGGCTTGGACTGGCGTATGCTTCATTGGGTTAAAAGCTGACTAGACAGCCGGGCCCAAAGAAATGTGGTGAATGGAAGTAAATCCAATTGGAGGCCGGTCACTAGTGGCGTTCCCCAGGGCTCGGCACTGGGACCGGTCCTCTTTAACATCTTTATCGATGATCCGGATGAGGGGATCAAGTGCACCCTCAGTAAGTTTGCAGATGACACCAAGTTAGGTGTGTGTGTTGATCTTCTTGAGGGTAGGAAGTCTCTGCAGGAGGATTTGGATAGGCTGGACTGATGGGTTAAAGCCAACTGTATGAAGTTCAACAAGGCCAAGTGCTGGGTCCTGCACCTGGGGCGCAACAACCCCAAGCAGAGCTACAGGCTGGGAGATGAGTGGTTGGAAAGCTGCCTGGCAGAGAAGAACCTGGGAGTATTGGTGGATAGTTGACTGAATATGAGCCAGCAGTGTGCTCAGGTGGCCAAGAAGGCCAACAGCATCCTGGCTTGTATCAGAAGCATTGTGGCCAGCAGGACTAGGAAAGTGATTTTGCCCCTGTACTCAGCTCTGGTGAGGCCGCACCTCGAGTACTGTGTTCAGTTTTGGGCTCTTCACTACAAGAAGGACATCGAGGTGCTTGAGCAAGTCCAGAGAAGGGCAACAAAGCTGTTGAGGGGTCTGGAGAACAAGTCCTATGTGGAGCTGCTGAGGGAACTGGGTTAGTTCAGCCTGGAGAAGAGGAGGCTCAAGGGCAACCTTATCACTCTTTACAGGTACCTTAAAGGAGGCTGTAGTGAGGTGGGGGTTGGTCTATTCTCCCATTCTGCCTGGTGACAGGATGAGGAGGAATGGGCTAAAGTTGAGCCAGGGGAGTTTTATGTCGGTTATTAGGAGAAAACTTTATCGAAAGGGTTGTTAGATATTGGAATGGGCTGCTCAGGGAAGTGGTTGAGTTACCCTCCCTGGAGGTCTTTAAAAGACGTTTAAATGTAGAGCTTAGGGATTTGGTTTAGTGAAGGACTTATTAGTGTTAGGTCAGAGGATGGACTAGGTGATCTTGGAAGTCCCTTCCAACCTAGATGATTCTGTGATTCTGTGATATTCCAGTAGTAGGAGCAAATATAGAAGAGTACTTTCTTGATTAAATAAACTGTGCACATATACATGATTAGAATTCATGCTTAAAACTCTGTATCTTACTTTCAGAAGAACAAAGGAACAAAACTTTGACATATTTTAAATTGTAAGCAAAACTGGAGACACTAGTTTGAAAATAACTAAATATAATTTTAGATTGGAAAAATTATTAGTCAAATTCTATAAATGTCATCAGTGCATTAGTCAATTTTCTGTTTTTGCTGTCATGTCTAGTTTGGGCAATTTCTGAAAAATGGCAATAGAGCACACAGCGGTACAACTGCTCTGAACTACTGATTTACTTTGAAAAAAAAAGACATATATATAGATTGATTTTTTTTTCATAATAACGATAAGCACAAAAACAGATCTCTTAATCAGACCTGTTTCTGAAGCAAAGTATTGCAAGAGAGTAAAATAAATAAATAAATAAATAAGATTAAATATGTACTTAAACAAAAAAAAGAAGACTGTCTACAGATGTTTGGAAAGCAGCAGTGGTATTACCATGCACACTCCTTGGTATGGCAGACAGGCCACATTATATTGTCTCTTCCATGTGCTCATTAAGTATTGCCTTAAAATTCAATTTTGATTAAATTTTTGAAATTTCTAGCATTTCTGGTGTCTTTTTTTTTTTTTTTTTTTTTTTTTTTTTTTTACCCTCCACAATCTATTCAGGTCATTTGTTCTTACAATGTAAGTTTACAATGTTCTTACAATGTTCTTACAATGTAAGTTTAAAGTGTTCTTTCCTCTCCTTGTGCCTTACACTGCCCAAAGAATCTAGAAAGATTAGCTGTATCTGTTTTTTAGAATTTGATAGAATATTTAGGATAAAATAGACTTTATTTTAAAATAGCGCATTTAAATAGATTTAAATAGATTTTAAAAGCAGCTTGTATTGTGTTTTATTTTCCAAGAAGCTTTGAATATTAAAAAAAAAAAAAAAGTTAAAGCTAAATTGTCTTTGACGGAAACAGTTGACTGCAGTGGAGTGCAGGGGTGGTTTGGCCTCTGTGCAGAGCCTAGGGCTGCCCCAAGCTGGACAGAGCCAGTCCCAGCTAGATCCAATGGCCCCACTGCAAGGAACAGCTGAGCCCACTAGTCATACATGATGCCTCTGTGAAAATATATTGAAAAAACGAAGACCAAATAAATAAATAAATAATCATCAACACCAAAAATACCAGAAAGAGAGAAAAAGAGAGAGAGTGAAAAAAACAGGTGAGAAACAATGGAGAGCCTTCCAATGTAAGAGGAGAAGGAAGTGGCTCCTGACAGAGCAGGTGTTCCGCTGAAGAGATTAAGGTCGGTGAAGGACTCATGTCTGAGCCCAACAATCCAGCGAGAGGAAAGGAATAGCAAAGAGATTGCTGTGTCTTGACTAAAACTCCTCCTGCAGTGCCCATTGCCTCATTGAAGGGCTGAGTGTGACCAGGAGGCTGCATAATGGAGAATTTATGAAAAAGAGTCTACCTCACAATACATGTGTGTATATATATATAAAATCAACTAAGCATAACACTAGGACTCTGATTAAGGATTGTATCCTTTCAAAAACAGATAGGCACTCTATACAAGGAAATTCATGTGTGATATGGAAGTCATTATTCATTATAGTTGGACTGTATCTGTAAGCTCCACCACTGATCAATTACAAACAAAGAACAAGATAGACTCTTGAAAATACTGATTACTTTTTAAAAATGAAAACACTAGAATGTAAAGTAAAACAACTGTATGATGAGCCTAATTTGCAAATGCTTATTCATATTAAATCTTATTTTTGAGTATAACCTTTCTAATTTCAGCTAGAATATGAAACAATTACAGTTATTTTACAGTTTTTTACATCTCTGTTGTTTGGCTACTGTGAACTACAATGAACCAATAAATTTCACATATTCATAAATAAAAAATTATTTAAATTATTTGTCAATTTTTGACATCTTAGTATGATATGACTTTGGTAAAAAACATTATGAATGAATGTTGCTTCCAGTTCCAATGAAAATTTTAGGTTTTATTTATATTTTTTTTTGATTAGAGATGAATTTGAAATGTTGGCAATTATCAGAAAGGTTATTGCTTTCTACTCGTTTCTTCATCTAACAGTTCTAAAAGAAAACATATACCTTCCTGTCTTTAAAAAGTCTTGATAGGGGATATAATTACAGTGTTAATTGTTTAATAAAATTGCTAACTTTAATCTTGAAGTCTGTTCCTTTGTGAATTCAGGTTGGTATTGACGCACTGAATCAATCTATAATTTTCCGTTATGTAAAAATCAATCTCAGTTTTCCATGACAACATCATATTCATGTAAAACCCAACAATTTTCTTACACCGATCAAAACTTTAATTTTATTGGCCTAAGTAAACTACACTGAGAGTCAGAGAAAGAAGGAGTTAACTAACTATAGATTTCAAATCTTAATATAATAATAAAAATCTTATATTTTGAGAAATAGTGTAACAAGCAAATTATATGAAGAGATTTAGCCTTTTTCTGTCTTTTAATCATTGTGCAGCTACCTAACATGCAAAATAATTAAATTTACAAATTCAAGAGAAAACTTGATGCATTCTTGGGACAGCCTTAGTTTAAAAGACAGAACCTGTATATTTGATTAAATACATTTGTATGTCATAACTTGTTTATTTTGCTTTGGAAGTCTTTGCCTTTTCTTCTATTAAGAAGCAGGAGTGACTTAATTGTGTACATTAATGAGAAATAGCCACATTTTTTTTTTATTCCTTGTTTTTGCCCAGCTCTTTCATAGATGTACACAAGTGTAGCACCATAGCCAATCATTAGTTCTCAATGTCTAGGAGAATATTAGTAAAAAATTGCCTTTGTATTCATATGGTATGAGGATCTTGAATAGAGGAAAGGAATATTCTGGAGGAATATTCTGGAGTTAAAAGCAAAGTTCACCCCTTTCTTCATTCATATCAGAGACCATAGATTTTGTTGTAACATCAAATGTATCATAATGCTTACAGAGTACAGCCCAGTAACTTCATTCAGTTCAAGTGTCACTTTTGGTTCATCTTCTAGATATTTCTCTAAAAAAACAATTGCAATTTTCCTGATGGATTGCTCAGTTCCATGAGGCTTCAAGAAGTAGTTTGTCCTTAGCATGTCCTCCTTCCTGTCATAGTGAGTCAAATCATTGCTTCAGAACACTAAATGTGACCAAAGCTATCAGGTGGAGGATGAAATCTCCTTTCCAGAAGTCAGGGTTGAAGTTTGGAAGCCATACTATACTTCTCCAGCATGAACTGGAGAAGTACTGGCACATCTGGGTTTATAATACATGTAAAAGTATGAGCATCTGTCTGTATGATTCTCTCAGAGAATTACTGTCAAGTGTTTTGTGTTTTGTCAGTCTCCTATGTTGAATGATTTTTTTTCTCATATTTGCTTACAATGAATTTTTGAGATTTCAGGTTTTACTTAAAGGTAAGATGTTCCTATCCTAACAGGTGCAAAGGAAAGTTAGATAATAGCTCATGAGGACCTGTAATGGATGGAAAGCTGAAATACTATAAAAACAAATAAACAAATAATCATATATAAACATATATAAATCATATATAAACAATATGTAGTATTTGTTTAGTTTTCAGTCTTCTTTTCCATCTTGAAAGTAGGCAACATTATTGGTGTATCAATAACTGTATTTTAGTGTATGGTATTTTGTACCACACATGATAAGTAAATAGACCGTGATTTCTCCTGAAAGGTATGCCTCTTTGGGCCCTAAATCACTAAACAGACTATATAAATGTGATCACTGGCTGCTTGCTTCTTCTTTCTTTCGTTCTTTCGTTCTTTCGTTCTTTCGTTCTTTCGTTCTTTCGTTCTTTCGTTCTTTTCTTTCTCCTTTCCTTCCTTCCTTCCTTCCTTCCTTCCTTCCTTCCTTCCTTCCTTCCTTCCTTCCTTCCTTCCTTCCTTCCTTCCTTCCTTCCTTCCTTCCTTCCTTCCTTCCTTCCTTCCTTCCTTCCTTCCTTCCTTCCTTCCTTCCTTCCTCTTTTGTTCTTTCTCTCTCTCTCTCTCCTTTTCCTTCTTTCTCTCTTTCTCTCTTCCTCTCTCTCTTTTCTCTCTTTCTATTTTCTTTTTTCTTTTTTCCTTTCCAAGTGAAAAGTGCCACTGAATATTAATATGGGAATTAAATTGTATTTAAATAGGGAGCTAAACATAGCAATAAATCCTGTCTGTCTAAACCAAACTTACCAGACTTTGGAATGAACTAGAGAAAAGCTATGGGGGACACTAAATGTCATTTGAAAATCCTAGAGGAGTTGGAAGAATGTTTTGAAGTAACTAACATTAGCTGGAAAGAACTTGTCATTTTATAGTTTTGCATATTCAGTGCAACCACTTTTCATTAAAGTGGAAATTAACGTTCATGTTAGAATACCGAGAGATACATATTTGGCTCTTTTTTTGACCAGGGCAGTCAATCTGAGATGGGAGAAGCATTTGCTCAATACTGTTACATATGGAGAAGGAAAAATAATAACAATAACAATAATAACAGCAATAGTGATAATAGCTACAATCTGCTAATCCTGTATAAATAGTAATGTAATCATGAAATAGCGGTCTTAAAGAACATGTATACTTCTTATGCCAATGAAGACTTTCTTGTAATTTTGATATAGCATGCACTCTCTTAGTTAGGAGAGTTTATATTGATCTTGAAATGAATAGTACAATTTGAAAAATATGCTGATTGGTCTTGTCCCCCAGTATATTCCATAGGTCTCTCTATAGATCTTTTCTTCTACTGAAAGATATCTTAAAAATAAAATAAATAAATAAATACTAATCATCAAAGTGAAATCTCACAGCTCAGCCTAACGTTTAAAAATATTAAGTGCATTTTGGGGTTTTAATTTTTAGGTTTTATGCACAAATATATTCCCTCATGCTCTAGTAAATAAAAGAAAAATGGATCTTAAATAAATTTCTGAGGGTTAATATAATTTGATCTTTCATATTTCACATAGTGTCATAATTAAAACAGTAAAACCAAAATCACATAGACCAAGTTCAATTTTCAACATGATTGTTAGCAATAGTTGTGAAATCCAAGCCAAAGGCTTGCTTTCTCAACCCCTCAACTGTATTTCTGAGCACCAAAACTCTAGATAGGCATGTTTGATGGGAAAGACAGCTATCAGGAAAAAAAAAAAAAAAAAAAAAAATCAAATGCAAAAGCCACAACATAAACAGAAAATCGAATCTGAAAATCAAATCCAGTATATTAATGACAATAGTTAAGTATTAAGTAACTTCCTATAAATATATTTAAATCAATGCAATTTAAGAACCTGAAACATATATATACTATGTCAAAATTACCCGAGTACCCTGATGGCCTCCATCCCTTAGACACAGTGCTGTTTTTAAAAGCCTTAGATTTTGGTTCTAGAAGTCGTGAAAAAGGGAAGAGTCATTCCTGTCAGAATGTCATCAATGCTCTCTGGGTGTCGCTCAGTATTTCCTGCTTTATTCTGCTTACTGGGAGAGAACTGATTTTTGACTATATAAAATGCATTACATACTTAACAAGTTGTAATCTCTCTGGATATACAGGTGCAACTAGCTCTCAAAGCATCTATTTCAGCCTCAGGGTGTTATGAAACTTATAAGACTATGAATGGAAGTGGCTTTGGTTTGTGTTGTATATTGGAGTATAAAAAAAAGGATTGTTTGCCAGGAAGAAAACAGGCTCGGCTTCTTTCCAGCAGCCACTGAGGGACTTGGCTGCTGAGGGGAACAGGCAGGAGGGACAAGCTTTTATATATTTGTTGGAGACATGTAAACCTAACTGAAACCCACAGAATTCTTGATAGCTGTGAAACTGAAGACTCTTAGTCTTAGAACTTCCTGAGTGGAATTTGTTACACAATAACATTCATAAAAGATGTGCTTTTAATTACCATAGCTTTAAATCATCCTTTGTTGTTGAATCAAACACAAATACATTGCCAACTCAGAGATTCTAAATCTGCTGAACTGTCTTATATGTAAATCTGCATTCATCTTTCAAGTATTTTTTAAGAATTCTGAAATTCTAAGGACTATATTATGTATAGAAAAGCCATCTGAAAATGCATTAATGGAAGATTTCAAAGCATGTTCCAATGAGGGAAGTAGTTAGTTGTATAAAATCAGCAGGATATTTGCATCTCTCTCTCTCTCTCTTCTTCTTTTTTTTTTTTTTTTTTTAAGCTGAATTGATTTAGATGCAGTATCCATGTTTATGCTGTTTTTTCCTAATTTGAAGCCAATGAGGGGCAGATTCTCCAAAACAATATGTGGGACATGTGCTGAAATTTCTATGGCATGCATGCATATGCTTGGCTAGAAATCTATTCATATGTGCAATGTAAAATTTAATGAACATACTAAATATTTAAGTGTTAGAAAAATATACCTACTCCTGCATTTCACCATGTAGTACATGATGGCTTGCATATTGCAGTTCTTGTGTTTCCTAAAGTATTTTAATAAATACTTTTTAATCATGGAATAAAATTGAGCAATAGTGTCCTGAGTATCTGAAGTAGTTGGCATTTGCTATCATTGATTTTATGTAATTATTTCTGCTTTATACTAATGTAGCACTAGAAAGAGACTGGTCATGATTTGTGTTTTTCTCTCTGTATTTTTTTTTGGGGGGGGGAGAGAATAAAGTAACTTACTTTCTGTTCAGTTCAATGTATACACAGTACTTGGTATTTACTTCAAACAAGAATTAGTGAATGCATATGTCAATGTAAGGGTGTAAACTTCAGTTCAGTATGGAGCATGTGCCCTCCCAGAAAATCCTTTTCAATGAAGCTTGATTAAAAAAAAATAAAAAAAATCTGTCCTATCATCTTCAGTTTTTATTGAACACAATGACAGTGAAAAAAAAAAAAATTATAATATAGAAACATAGAATCAAAGATCATATAATTCCAAGATCTGTGCCATGGGTAAGGACACCTTACATTAGATCAGAATATTCAAAGCTCCTTCTAATCTAGCCTTCAACACTTCTAGGTTGTGCTTTCAACACAGCATCCACAGCTTCTCTGGGCAACCTTTTCCTATACCTCACCACTCTCTGAGAATAGATGTTCTTCCTAATGTATAACATAAATCTACCCTCTTTCAGTTTAAATACGTAGCATCTCTTGCAATGTTAACTTGCCAGGACAGAAGAAAGACTTTCACAAATACCTGTCTTGGAGAATGGAGTGTTACAAGCCTTACCATATTCTCACAAAGCATATAACAGAAGGCTGAATGACAAATTCACACAAAACAAAACAAAACAAAACAAAACAAAACAAAACAAAAAACAAAACAAAAAAACAAAACAAAACAAAACAAAATAAAATAAAATAAAATAAAATAAAATAAAATAAAATAAAATAAAATAAAATAAAATAAAATAAAATAAAATAAAATAAAATAAAATAAAATAAAATAAAATAAAATAAAATATACATCTGTGCTGGTAAGCTGTGGCGCAAAGTGGAAATAATTACAGTAGCTTCAATGTATTGGTAAAAAGAACACTTATTTGTCCACTCACGGTGGACATATATGACCCATATGCTTGACTCATATGCTATCGAAGAGAAAAATGAATTTAAAATGCTTCAAGTTAAATATTATGTATAATTAATATATTATTTATATTGTTTCAGGACAGAAAAATGGTCATACAACATACAAAGTACTATGGCAAAATGCTAGCATCTGTGGAGACCAACATGGCATACTCATTGCTCATTCTTGTTTTCTAGAAGAGGTGAATATAATGAGGGAAAGGAATCTCAAAGGAGGGTGGTCATAGACTACCATAGTAGTGGTGTACTGCTTAGATCTTCTTACTTGTTTATGTGGTATTACACAGACTGGAGTACTGTAGGTCCTTCCCCTTTTTCTCTCTGTTCCTTTCTGAGTGCATTGCATCCATCCCTAGGATGTTGTCTAGAAGGGCATTCACTTTCACAACGTATGCTTAGTAAAATTTGTATTCACTTCAACTTCCACCACTCAACGACTTGCAATATGCATATGCATTGTGCAAATTAACTGGTGGATGAGAAGTTGCAGTCTTGTTTTTAGCTTGATTGTCATTCTTTTGAGACAGCTATACTGGTGAAATGCATTTAAGAAGTCAAATGCAAGGTCATATCCCTTTATTTAATGTAAAGAATATATTTTAAAATATCTCAGTAATGTACCAAGGGTAGAATATGAAAACACAATTACAAGTTATTTTATCCAGAAGATTTGTAAAAGAAACTAGAGCAGCATTAATAAAAATGTTAAGGAACTACATGAGTAGTTCCCTTGAGCTTCCATGCACCTATATGAATGGTGTGATGTAACTCAAACACTTTAATGATACAATTTTTGTACTCCACAGTTTCTTGTGAAATAAGCAAAATAAATGTTCTGTAATATGTTTAAAATTCTGCTGTGCTGCTGCTGTTCATTCCTAATTTTGCTAGAGGCACACTTCCTGAATGCCTTAACTCATTATGGAGACAAATATCAGTCAGTGACATGTAACTTTTCATACTAATGCACTATGCCTCTGATGTCTGTGCTCCAGAGATATTCCATTTTGCACCTGGAATTAGTTTCTGTGTTACAGCTAGGAAGAGTGATAAAAACAAAACAAAACAAACAAACAACAAAAAAAATATATTGTAATTTAGATAAACCCCACTAAATAGATCAGCTGAAACAAAGCTGAAAATGAAGGTGTAAATGACTGAAGTGATTAAAACTGTCAAGTTCTCCTGGGTCCTGTTAGAGAAATAAATTGCTGATGGATTATTATTTATCCTTGAATTTAAGTTTAGGGTATTTAATTAAAGATGTTCTATTATATTTTTCAAAGCCTATTTGATGCAGTAAATCAAAAACTGCAATAACAGAATGTGCTACTGTTAATGGAAAAATGGATAACCAGACACTTCATAGATGTTAATCTTTTAAACTTTTTCATTGTGCTGCTTGGATTTTTATTTATTTATTTATTTACCGAGAAGTCAAAGGAACAACCAGTTTTAGAATGTCAGACTTTTTCCTGAGAAATGTCCTCTCTGGCTATTATCAATGTGTCTGCTCACTTACCATGTCATTACTGTAGAGCATAGAGTGTTTAAATGTATCTTAAAACAGAAAAGAAATAGAAAAGAAGAGATCCATGTAAAACACACATGTTCAATAGTTGCAAATAGGATCACACACACCAAAAAAAAAAAAAGTAAAAAAAGGAAAGTGCCTGAAAAACTCAAAGTGCTCACAGTAGTGACATTCTTCAACATATATGGAAAACATAAATTTGCTATAATTTTTCAGCTATGGAACATCATTCCAAACAACATTCCAAACTTCTCAGTAGATTAAAAAATAGAAATAAAAGTTTATGACTAAGTTTGTTGATCACAAATGTTGTTTTTCCATGTGTCTATACATACATGTATAGTAATCAGTGAAAATACATGTATAGTGGAAGACAGCTGAATGTAAATGGCAAACCTTCTCTTTTCTGGACTAGCTAATCAACACTCAGTGGAAAATGTGGTGACCTGAACAGAGTCCTGAGATGGCCAAGTTAAAAACTGCTACATCTGATAGAATTTTAGAACTCGAAGTCTTAGAATTACTCAAATTTCTTTGAATTTATTGAAGCTAAGACAATCTTCAGAGTGAGAAGAGCATGGGGAGTTTTTCCATTGTGAGAGATCTATAAATATAAATAAAGGAAAAGAATCCTAGCACTCTTGCCTTTAGGGGAATACCATCACAACATTCTATTAATAAATAAATAAATAAATTATATAAAAGTGATCCTGAGACCCATATGAGGGAGCCTGGTTAAGCCAAGCAAATTTATGGTGGAAATCATATACATCTGCCTCTTCCTACTAGTTCTAAGGAGCTTTATTGGGAAGGAGTACCTGAGGCCTGAAGAATCTCCTCCACTGTCTCATTTTAGCTCCTTCCAGAGCACATTTCTTTCCCTCACAGCACAAGCAGAAGCTATAGTTTGCGAGTCATTGGCATGGTGGCAAAAATTGCTGGAGCTTTTCATAAGGCACAGGAAAAGGACCAATAATTTTTCTCCACCTAGTAGTAGTTTTCTGTTGAAAAACTCACACTTCTCCCCAAAGTAGCAGAACTACACAGAGTAATTGTGTAAAGAACAGAAAAGGGAAAAAAAAAAAAAAAAAGCTGTTATATGTAATTATATAAAAATATATTTATATATGAAGCACCAGTCATGGTGTTGACACAGCAGAAAACTATGTCCTCTGAATACCCTGTGGCCTCTCCAGTCACAGAAAGTAATACTGTTACCCAAACAGAGCTTCCAAGTGAATGTGTGGTCATCCAGGCTTCAGGTTGCACAGTATGCCCAAGTTTTCTGTCAGTGTCTGATGGTAGCAGTGAGTATGTGTGTGGGAGGTATGCCCAGGTAGAACTTCTCAGCCTGGTTACAGAGCTTTGGGAGGAGGTAGGCAGGCTGAGGAGCATCAGGGAGTCAAAGAACGAGATCGACTGGTGTAATCATACCCTATCATCCCTAAGATAGATGTGTCAGCCAGCCACAATACAAGAAACAAAGGATGCCCCTGCCCTTTCACCACCATGTGGTAGGAGGGGACCTCAGAGACGGTAGGGACTGGAAGCAGGTTTCTGCTTGTAGTGGCAGGTGAACACTCTTTCTTCTCTACCTCACCTTTCAAAGTGCTCCTACACAACAGGAATGAAGCTCTGGAACTTGATGGACAGGCAAACAGTGATGTGGATGAAGGTCTATCCAGGCTGGAGGGATTGACTAGGCCAAATCACTCTAAGTAAAATCAGGAAAATACTTGTGACCTGTTCCAGTGCAATCAGGAAAGGTTTTGGAAATGTGGTGCAACCAATAGCCCAGCTGAAGTGCCTCTACACCAATGCAAGCAGTGTGGGAAACATTTAATACAACTTCAACAGGAGGAGTTGGAAATCTTGTTGCAATTAGATAAATATGACCTGATTGCTATCATGGAAACATAGTAGGACGGATCACATAACTGGAACACTAGAATAGAGGGCTACAAACACTTCAGAAGAGACAGATAGGGAAAGGGAGGAGGTATTGCCCTTTACATTAGGGAAGGTTGCAAAGAGATGCCTCTGAAAAACAGCCATGGACAGGTCGATGGCTTGTGGGTGAAAGTTAAGGACCACATCAATAAAGAACAACTTGTGGCTGGGGGCTACTACAAGCTGCCCGATCAAGAGAAGCCTGTGGATGACACATTATTGCTTCAACTACAAGAAGTATCATGCTCACACACTCTCATCCTGGTGGAGGACTTCAGCCTCCCAGATGTCTGCTGGCAAAGCTACACAGCAGGCTGTAAGCAATTCCGGAGATTCCTAAAGTGTGTTGAGGATAACTTCCTGTTCCAGGTATTACACAAACCAACCAGAGGTGAAGCATTACTGGACCTGGTGATAACCAACATGGATGAACTCATTAAAGAGGTTAAGACTGGAGGCAGACTGGGCTGCGGTGACCATGCCCTGGCTGAGTTTGTGATCTTGAGGAATACAGTCCTGGCAAAGAACAAAGTCAGGTCCCTGAACTTCCGAAGGGAAAATTTAAAGCTATTTGAATTGACTAATGTACTTGCCAAGCCTCTCCGCATTATATTTGAAAAGTCCTGGCAGTCAGGCAAAGTTCCTGGAGACTGGAAAAAGGGTAATATTATGACCCTTTTAAAAAAGGGTAGAAAGAAGGACCTGGTGAACTACAGATTGGTGACCCTCACCTCTGTGCCTGGCAAGATCATAGAAAAGATCCTCCTGGAAGCAATGTCAGGGCATATGCGAGACAAAGAAGTGATCTAAGACAGTCAGCATGGCATCACCAAGGGCAAATTGTGCCTGACCAATGTGGTGGCCTTCTACAATGGATTGGCTACATCATGTGACTGGGAAAGACCAAACAATGTCATCTACATCGAGTATTGTAGGGTCTTTGATGCTGTTCCAGATGACATCCTGATCTCCATATTAGAGAGATATGGATTTGATGGGTGGACCATTCAGTGGATAAGGAGTTGGACTGAAGGTCACATACAGGGAGTGGTGGTCAATGGCTTTATATCCAGGTGTAGGCCATTGATGAATGGTGTCCCTCAGGGGTCTGTCTTGGTACTGGTCCTGTTTAATAACTTTATCAATGGCATAGACAATGGGATCAAGTGCAGCCTCAGTAAGTTTGCAGGTGACACCAGGCTCAGTAGTGAAGTCAGTACCACAGAAGAAAGGAAAGCCATCCAAAGGGGCCTGTGAAAGCATGAGAAGCAAGCCCAAAGGAACTACATGAGATTCAACAGGTACAAGCACAAGGTGCTGCACCTGGGCCAGGACAATCCCAGACATGAGCACTGACTGGGAGGAGAACTCATTGAGAGCAGCCCTGCAGAGAAGGACTTGGGGGTTCTGGTGGATGAAAGGCTCAACATGAGCCAGCAGTGCGTGCTTGCAGCCCAGAAGGCCAGCTGAATCCTGGGCTGCATCAAAAAAGGAGTGGCCAGCAAGTCAAGACAAGTGATTTTCCCCTCTGTTCTCCTTGTGAGGCCCAAATTGGAGTACTGCATGCAGGTTTGGGGCTCCCAGCACAAAAAGGATGTTGATTTGTTAGAATGGTCCAGAGGAGGGCTACAAAGATGATCAGCAGGCTGGAGCACCTCTCCTGTGAAGAAAGACTAAGAGAGCTCAGGGTGTTCAGCCTACAGAAGAGAAGTCTCCAGGGTGATCTTGTGGGGCTTTTCAGTACTTAAAGGGGACTTATGAAAAAGATGGAGAGTGACTTTTTGCTCAATCAAATAATGATGGGACAAGGGGGAATGGTTTTAAACTAAAAGAGGGGAGATTTAGATTTGAGATTAGGAGGAAATTCTTTATTCAAAGAGTGGTGAGACACTGGAACAAGATGCCCAGAGAGGTTGTGGATGCCCAATCCCTGGAAGTGTTCAACACCAGGTTGGATGAGGCCCTGAGCAACCTGACCTAGTAGGTGGCATCCCAGCCTATGGCAGGTACGTTGGAACTAGATGACCTTTAAGGTCCTTTCCAACCTGAACCATTCTATGATTCTACGAAAGCAGCCTACCCTCTTCATCATGACCACTTCCGTCACAAAAAAAAAAAAAAAAAAGAACGGCTGTTGTCATAGGTGATTCCATTCTAAGGGGAACAAAGGGAGTGATATGCTGACCAGCCCCAAATAGTGAGGCCCATGTAAGAGACATTACTAGAAAAATCACTACCTGGAATGATTGTTATCCATTATTTATTTTTAAATAAAAGGAAACTCCTTTTGAAGACATTGGTGTCCATCAGTGCTGGATGTATTCAGACACTGTAGAAATATCACCTCTTAACAAAACAGGAACAGTCAATTCAACAATGTTGGAAGTCAAGCAGTTAGGGCAGAAAGTCAGCTTGGCTGAGCAGGGATCTTCTTGCAGAGCTTAGGCAGAAATTTGTATGGCCTTTGGAAGCAAGGTTGGGCAACATGGGAGGACTACAGAGATGCTTTTTGCTGTTGTAGGGAGAAAATGCATGTGGCCAAAGCTCGATTAGAGTTGAAGGTGACCAGTGTTTTGGGGGACAATAAAAAGGGTTGGTTTGGGTTTTGGTCGTTTGGTTGTGGTTGTGTTTGTTCGATTGTTTGTTTGTTTTTGATGTAAACAGCAAAAGGAATACTGGAGAAAAAGTTGGTCTGTTGAGGATGTTAACTTCACAAATAGGGATGTAGACAAAGCAGTGATGCCTTCTTCACCTCTGTCTTCAACAGTGATGGGCTCTGGACCTCAGATGCCCTAAGTCAGAGGAATGTCATTGTGGAAATGATAAACTCCCTGTCAACCCCAAATTACTGAGGACACCTGCTGCTCCAGCTGGATGTGTATAAGTCTATGGGGCCCAATGGAATTCATCCCAGGGTACTCAGAGAGATGGCTGATGTCATCATGAAACCTCTCAACAGTCTCAGGAATCTGGAGAGGTACAAGACAACTGGAAGCTGGCAAGCATTGTTCCAATTTTCAAGAAGGGCAAGAAGACCATAGTAATTAACAGCCTGTAAGTCTCACTGCAGTGCCTAATTTCAGTAAAATTATAGAGAAGCTAACAGTGTGACCTGGCAGTCAAAAGGCAAAAATGTATCCTGGAGTGCTTCAAGCACAGGATTGGTGCTTGAATTGCCAAAGGAAGTGACTGTCCTGCTTTGTTCTGTGCTGGAGTGGCCTCACCTTGTGTACTGTATGAAGTTTTGGACACCACAGTATAAGGAAGTCATAAAACTATTATAGAGTGTCCAAAGGAATGATACAAAGATGGTGAAGGATCTAGAGGACAAGACATATGAGGAGTAGCTGAAGTCATTTGGTTTGTTCAGCCTAAGCTGAAAGGAGACTGACAGGACACTCAGTGTGGCCTAGAGCTTCCTCATGAGGGGAAGCAGATGGGATGTTGATCTCATTTTTCCAGTGACCAGCAATGGGACCTGAGGGAATGTCATGAAGCTGTGATAGGGGAAGTTCAAAGTGGATATTAGGAAAAGAATCTTCACTGAGAACATGGTAGGGCAATGGAACAGGTTCCCCAGTGAAGTGCTCTTGGAAGAAAACCTGCCAGAGTTCAAGAGGTGTTTGGACAATGCTCTCAGACATATGGATTGATTTTTGGGTGGTCCCATGTGGAGTCAGGAGTTGGATTTGGTAATCCTTGTGGGTCCCTTACAACTCAGGACATTCTATGTTTCTATACTGGCATAAAGAGAAAGCCTAACATTTATTTTTCAATCTAAAAGCAAAAAAATATAACAGTGTTGAAATGCAAATAAATAAAATGAAGTGCAAAGAAACCAAAAGGGCTCTATCCTTCAAAACATCTCAACACACAAGGACTAAAATTTCAGTCAGGGACTCTGATTAAGTTTAAACTCTTATGTGATAGGAGTATAATTTGTGTTATTTTGAATGCAAAGTAGTACATATATCTATTTGAATAGATATATTCAATATGCATTTACTTATTTTTTTTAATTTTTTTTTGGTATACTGAAATAAATGTTGCTTTTAATGATGATACCAGCTGGAATCTAGTTGCAATTTTAATTCTCACTAGAATTTTTTAATTCATAAAATAAAATAACTTTTATTACGTACATTACATAAAAGAACTTTTAATTCATAAAATAAAAATCAATATCAACAATAAAATTGAAGCTTCAGTGCACCTAAAATATGTAAAACTCATCTTAGAATGACTGACTAATATTAGATGTTCTTGCTGAAAGAAGGGGCTTATTAGAAAATAAATTGTTTAGTTATTCAAGCAAACACCTCTGTTACTTTACGTAAATGCACACCAAGTCCCCAGGGAATCCCCATGTAACCAGCAATGGCTGCTTATGACCACAGTGTCTGGGAACTAGTGGGAGAGAGTCAGTAGATTACAAGAATCCTAAATAGAAATCCAAGCACATCAAAGTCTGAGAAAGCAGAGCCTCCTCACCCTGTTCCACATTCTGTCCCCAACTCCCTATGGTGAACTAGCTTTTAATCCTCATGGTGAGGAGACAATGACTCAATCATGAAACAATCCTCAAGACGACTACTTGTCATAACCCTGCCAACACCTCTCCTAGCCTCTTTTTAGTAAAATTGGTACTCATGACATTAGAACCCAGAAGAAGAGAGGAAATAAACTAGGAAAGCTGATTATGAAGCAATTTAAATTGTAATATTAATGACACTTTTCTATGATAACTTGAATAACATAGGAACAACAAAATGTTCACAATAGATTTATAAGAAAACTGCTGGTATTTTGTAAACAGACAAGTAATAACTGTGGTGTTTTTGGTGGTGGTGGTATTTGTTTGTTTTAAATTGACTGTTAAAAATTGGTTTCAGCTACTGTTATCTTTACTGACAAGAAGTGGTTGTCTTGTAACATACATTGTATTCCAATCTGCACATTCCAAGACTTTGAATGTAATGAGATGATGGCCTAAGGAGCAGAGGGACTTTGAAAGCACTGTCAACGACTGTCCAGAAAAAAAAGTGGTGATAGATACTAACTCAAGTGTCAAGGCACTGAGTGCATTTTCCCCTGACACTGGAGTTTGCTTGCCTGGGCTCAGGGCCAGCTTAAATAATAACACAGGTATCTGGCCTTGAAAAGAGGTATTTGAAAAAAATCTGTCAAGAAGTTGCTCTGGGGCTTTGCCTGGGAATTGTGTTCAGTTGAAGTCTTCTGTCCTTGGCTGCCAGCTGAAGGACAGAAGCTGTGCCTTTGCCCAGACTTGTCCCCAGCTGGTGGTCTCCAAACTGGGTCTTGGACCTGCCCTGTCACTCCTGGACACACCCAGACATCATGGTGACCAGGCACTGCTATGGACCTGCTCAGCTTGGCCAGTTCCATAGAGGCTCTGCCCTGCATGCCTTGCTGCTGCTCCTAGATTATGCTGCTTTGCAGACCTGTACCTACAATTGCTGTCCCTTGACAGCCAAAAAAGCAAACCCACCCAGTAAGAAACCATTTTCCTCTCCTAAAGCAAGTAGTGAGGTACTCATACATGGGGCTAGTCAGGCTTTGTGGAAAAGATAGAGCTTAGTTAACAGTAAGCATGTAAATCGGAACTTCATTTTGTCTTTATACTGTCTATGGTTTCTGTGTACCTGTGGAATACATTAATAGGATATTTATTTTTAGGAAGTTGGGTTAGACTCTTTGGTAGCCCAGAAGTAAAGCTTTTACAGGTGCCAAAATATGTGATTTTTAAGGCCTGAATGGTGTCTGCCACTCTGAGGTTAACTCTGGCATAGAGAAAGTGATATGGCTATGTTGGGAAAAAAGACTCTGAAGTCCAATGTATACCATTTAATGAACCTGATATAATCAGAATTGTTTCCATAATATGGTGTCAGACCTTCCATATGTTCTACAAGCCCTGAATTAGGTAGCATAAGTGCAGACTGCCATAAAAAAATATAATAATAATTATTGTTATTATTATATATGATTAATAATTAATAGCAATAATTGGTAATATTAATAATAATAATAAATCTTGTTTCAGTTCATTGGGCATTTTAACAGTATTCAGGATAAATACTCATGAAAGTATAAAGTTTTGCTGAAAATATCCTCAGTATTTTTCTGTTGCTCTTCACTTGTATTACAAGGTTGTATCAGGAGATTCATGAGTGTGTGAATGAAGTTTAATAGTTTGATCTGTACAGAACTACCAGATTCTGAAGCATACACCAAAACCAAAGCACTGTGTAATAGAGAAATGGTTCAGAGTTTTCAGCCCTAAGGAACTTTTTAAATCATCTTGTCTGAACTAAGAATATACCACCAAAGAATTCAACTCATTATTTCTTGTATTAATCTCTTGTCTTTCTGATAAGCTACAGAAATTTCTTTCTTAGAAATCCCACTAATTGAAAAGGTAGCATCTCATACACTTTAACTCTTTTGTTCTTAAACAGTTCCAAAGTATAATTTCCCCACAGCTCTATTGATAAGTAAACAGGTTTGATGCAAGTCTGTCTGTTAGTTCAGTTCCCTAAAACAAATAATTGCAGAACTCTTTTTCTAAATACTTTCCATATAAACTCTCTTTACTACAGGTAATGCTCCAAAAATACTTATAAACAATCATGTTAGCATTTTGTTGGTTGATATCATACTTTCTATAATTTGTAAATAAAATCATTTTGTACCCTTACATCATTAAAGATAAATTTGTGTTTTATAAATCTTTGTGTTTTATGGAGCTATACAATTTTACTCTACATAAAGTATGAGGCAAGAGCTTTTGTCAAGCTATATCAATAAAACAAAAAGCTGCAAAATGAAGTACAGTTGCTTTTTGTCTCACTGATAAACAGAAACACATAATGCTGAGAGCTAAGTCCTCGTTTTCATTTAAGAGCAAATACCAAAGATTTCAGTCCTACTATGCACTTGTATGTGAAACATGCATGAATGGGGAATGGAATTTTTGCACAGATAGGAGAAACAAACAAACAACAAGCAAACAAATAAACAAAAATAAAAACAAAACAACACAAAACAAACAAAGAAACAAAAAAAAAAAAGAGTCCTTGAAAAGTAACCATTTCAAACTGTTCCTAAAATTCCAAGATTTTGACAGTGGCATCTGTATGAACTCTTGGTATGATGGAAGTGTGTCTACAGAGATATTTGTGTACATTATTAGTTCGTAAGGAAGTGTACATGTCTTTTATAACATGCTACTCTTTTCATAGGAATAATTCATAGAAATATTGCATGTAGAAAAACACTATATAAATCAGTTGCAAAGTCAGGAAATCAACATTTAAGGAGGGTGTAGACTCTACTTTGCAGTAAGCTTTCCAGGAAATAAAATACATTACTATTCCTTACATTAATTGTAATGGGAGAAAATGTAATTGGAGAAAAAGATAAAGATGTAGTCATTCAGGGGCTTGTTCATTTCTCTGAAAACATAAGAAAGTAATTGTATGCTTTAAAGATTTTCTGTGTGTTTGCAACTATTATCATTTGAGCTTAAGAAGAGTAATATTCCATATTACTCATTATTAATCAGTGGCCTTGCTTATTAAACATTATTTAAGTTTTGTTATGAAGACAGAAATATTAACCATCCTATTGACTTTTCTGTGGTGTTTTTCTCATAAGATCTTTGTTCTTTACTAATATTAGTTAATAGATCTTCAGAATAATCATATGTGATGATATGATATTAATGAAATTTTACAGAAGGGCAGATGAAGCAGAGAATTTGATGATGAAAATATAAAATGTCGGCTTGCTTTTGTCTGATTGGATTTTGATGCACAGGGATTTATTTTTCAACACAGAGCTATATAGCTCTTTCTAGTCTCAGAGCAGAGTTCTCACTTAACACATATTTAAGTGAAATGGGCTCACATTTTTGTAATTTATACTGCAAGTGTCTTTCACTCTCAGCCAACAGATAAGGAACACAAAATCAGTGGTTCTTTTTTGAAAACTGTTATTAAAAGACATGAGTATTCAACTAAGTGCTATTTAGGGCAGATGAATATACACTTACTGCACCAGTGACCAATTAAGTTTTTAAAAGAAAACTGACTTTTCTTAAATTTGGAGGATTAATTTTACATAATACACATTCCAGAATGTATTAAACATAACTAAAACTGTGACAAAATATCTGTGTGCATTGCTTGCCTTTTAATCCTGGATATTCTTCCTCTGAAAGTCCTCAGACACTTTCAGAAATTTTAGACAGCTGCTACTGGTTTAATTTCAATCCGGTAATAAAACAAAACAAAACAAAATATAACAAACACAGATGAACAAACAAATAAAGACACTTCCTTTTCTTCAAGCCCATGAGTAATTTCCCCAGATTTACTCCAGCATAAGGTTAAGACTCAGCCTTATATGTTCATAGGTGCAGATGTTCTAGGAAATCCAGAAACTGAACTTTTCTCCCCAGAGTCTCTGCCAAGAACTTTAGGTCAAATTGTGTCTGTAAAAGTCAGAAAATTGATATGCATTTTATTTACGTAAAACTATTCTAAATTGTCTTTCACAGTTATGTTTCACTCAAATTTTCTGTGTAATTCTATTCACTATGGTCCACTGTTTGACAAATTTGACAATACTAGTGCTATCTTTGAATTTGATGGGATGGCAGGATTCATTGTTGACTAACAC
Organism: Anas acuta; assembly: GCF_963932015.1. Lineage (NCBI taxonomy): Eukaryota > Metazoa > Chordata > Aves > Anseriformes > Anatidae > Anas > Anas acuta. Next base: position 27,137,149 of record NC_089017.1, read on the forward strand.
CAAAGAGAATGTTGCTTAATAGTTTAAAATGTTATTTCAACTCTCTATATGATTTCTGTATTCAATATATTAAACAAATAATTGTATAGGATACTAATAGATTTGAGGACATATCTTAAGAATTTTATTGTTACAAATTTGGGTTGATGTTTGAATTTCTTTTGCCGATTGACATTCATAAAAACACAGAATTTATATATCACTATCTTTGAAACTACACAATACTTATATTCACTAGCTGATATTTCAAAAACTTAAATATTTCAAAGGTAAAATATTGTTCATTTGAGTGAACAAGCATTTCTTAATGTAAGAGAAAAAGGAAAAGAAAAAGAAAAAAAGGAAAAGAAAAAGAAAAAGGAAAAGGAAAAGGAAAAGAAAAAGAAAAAGAAAAAGAAAAAGAAAAAGAAAAAGAAAAAGAAAAAGAAAAAGAAAAAGAAAAAGAAAAAGAAAAAGAAAAAGAAAAAGAAAAAGAAAAAGAAAAAGAAATCTATGCAATGGGTTTATTTATTTGTAAGCTTTAGAATTAGAATAAAAGAATAATTTAGTTAGAGGGAATCTAAAAAGATTAAGTTCAACTGCCTGAAAATTTCAGGGCTAAGCAAAGTTAAAGCATATAAATGAAGGCATTGTCCAAATACCTCTTGGACACTATGGGCATTGGGCATCAATCACCTAAGAAGCCCATTCCAGTGTTTGACTGACCTCACACTAAATATTTTCCTGTTATTCATCCTGAACCTTCCACAGTGCAGCTTTGTGCCATTCCCTCACGTTTTAACATTAGTTACCAGGGAGAAGAGATTGGTGCCTCCTTCTCCACTTCTCCCGCTCAGGAAGTTGTAGGGAGCAATGAAGGCTAAGAGCTACCTCTTAGCCTTCTTTTCTTAAGATAGGACAATCCAAATATCCTCAGCCTCTCCTTATAAGACATCCCTTCCAATCCATTTACCAGCTTTGCTATCCTCTGCTGAATACTTTTCCGTATTTTAATACCCTTTTTATATTACAGAGCCCAGAACTGCACACAATATTGAACGTGAGACTGCACTAGCACTAGATATAGTAGGAGAATCAGCTCTTTTGACCATCTGGCTATGCTGTGTTTAACGCATCCCAAAATGTTTTTTGACCTCTTGGCTTCCAGAACACACTGCTGATTCATGTTGAACCTGCTGTCAACCAGTAACTCCAGATCCCTTTCTGCTAAGCTGCTCTCCGTCTACTCACCTCCAAGTCTGTACCTGTGTCTAGTATTACTCTATCCCAGGTGCAGAATCTGATAATTTACCCATGTTAAATTTCATGTCACTGACTATTTGGCGAATGCTTCAGTCTATCTAGGTTCCTCTGTAAGGCCTCTTGTCCCTCCAGACAGTCAACAGCACCTCTCAGTTTAATATCATCAGGAAACTTTCTAAGGTCATTAATATATATGTTGAATACAACCTGCCTTAGAATTGGGGAACACTTCCAGTCACCATCCTCCAGCCAGATGTAGCCTCATTTACTGCAACTCTTTGAACTCTATTGTTGAGCCAGTTCATCAACTAGTGTAGCATGCACCTGTTCATCTCATGGTTGGATAATTTGCTCAGAAGGAAACTGTAAGTGAAAATATCAAAGGCTTTACTAATATCCTGAAATATTGCATCTGATACCTATGCTATACAGTATAGAGAGATGGTCAAAAGAGATGACTGTCCTGCTATATTTAGCATTGATGTGGCCTCACCTTGTATATTGCATGCAGCAGAGGAGGGTAACAAAGCTGATAAAAGGGGTGGACGGGATGTCCTATGAGGAGAGGCTGAGGACACCTGGGTTGTCCAGTCTGGAGAAAAGAAAGGTAAGAAGTGGTCTCATTTTTCCCTGCAACTTCTCAGGAGAGGATCCAGAGAGTTTCTTGCCTCTAGAAACCAATGACAGAATACGTGGGAAAGGCACAAAGCTGCACCATGTTCAGACTAGACAGTAGGAAAAAATTATTTACTGTGAGGGCCATCAAATACTGGAACAAGCTTCCTGGAAAGGTGATCGATGCCCCATGCTAGTCAGTGTTCAAGAGACATTTGGACAATGCCCTCAATAATATGCTTTAATTTTTGGATAGCCCTGAAGTTGTCAGGAAATTGGACTTGATGATTTTTAGGCCCTTCCCCTTCCCCTTCCCCTTCCCCTTCCTCTTCCCCTTCCCCCTTTTCCCTTCCCCTTCCCCTTCCCTCTTCCCCTTTCTCTTCCCTTTGTAAATTTGTTAGATTATTTTATTGCAATTGTTTATAAACTGTAAAGAATGATAGCAGTACAAAATGCTAAAGCACTGAAGTTTATTTTTCTTGGCTGCGTATACAGACTATATAGACTAGAAAAATTATATGCAGATTCAATTATGTGTATTAGTATAATATCAGTGTAGTTTATAAAGATATATCATATGCCATATTTTTCTATTTTCTAGGTATAGTGGATGGAATTATTAAGGGAATTATCCCTTTTTATCTTGTGCCTTTCCCTTTTGCCATTTCCTTTCCTTCCACTGAGTGACTATATCATAGAAATATTGCTAATTAGTAAAATAGCAATTTCCCTTCATGAACCCATTTCAACTATGTGTAATAATATTTAAAATTTTAAAAGAATTTTGATCACCTATTTAAAAATAAAACGGACTGATGAAGCAGAGTAAAAAGTCTAACTGTAACATTAGTTTTTAAAACTTGGATTATGGAAGGATTATAGGATTATCTGACAGAAACTGCCTTTATTCAGTAAGCATATCTCATAGTTGTCACAAGATATAATTTTGTAACAGTTCCATATACAGTTAAGTATTTTTACCACATAAAAAGTGACATATTTTGAAGTAGGTACTATATTATGCAGGAGAAGTTGGATCATATTGACATTATGAGATGTTCCAAAATGCTGGCTACATTAAATTTATAACTTGTCTGCCTTCAACTACAAATCATCAGTTTTATGTAGTCTCAAACATCCCAGAACATCTAGAGTTTTATGTTGCTTTCAAATGCAGTGTAAAACAGGCTTAAATGACTTCTACTAACCCAGGAATATTCAACCTGTAAGGCTGTTAGCTAACAGTTATTGCTATTCTAACATAGTGTTTCAGTAGAATTTCACGTCTGTCATTTCCTTTGCTTATATATACATATATTCATATCTTCCTTCTGAGCTAGTTATAAAAACATTCAATAATCTACAGGATTTCTGGAAACAATTAATTTAAAATAAGGTACTCATTGGGAGCTTTCAATCTGTCTGAAAGGCTCTGTCTTAACGCTTTTTACACAGTTTCACACAACATTCTCCTCAAGAAACTGGCTGCTCATGGCTTGGACTGGCGTATGCTTCATTGGGTTAAAAACTGACTGGATAGCCGGGCCCAAAGAGTTGTGGTGAATGGAGTCAAATCCAGTTGGAGGCCGGTCACTAGTGGCGTTCCCCAGGGCTCGGCACTGGGACCGGTCCTCTTTAACATCTTTATCGATGATCCGGATGAGGGGATCAAGTGCACCCTCAGTAAGTTTGCAGATGACACCAAGTTAGGTGTGTGTGTCGATCTGCTTAAGGGTAGGAAGTCTCTGCAGGAGGATTTGGATAGGCTGGACTGATGGGTTAAAGCCAACTGTATGAAGTTCAACAAGGCCAAGTGCTGGGTCCTGCACCTGGGGCGCAACAACCCCAAGCAGAGCTACAGGCTGGGAGATGAGTGGTTGGAAAGCTGCCTGGCAGATAGGAACCTGGGAGTATTGGTGGATAGTTGACTGAATATGAGCCAGCAGTGTGCTCAGGTTGCCAAGAAGGCCAACGGCATCCTGGCTTGTATCAGAAGCAGTGTGGCCAGCAGGACTAGGAAAGTGATTTTGCCCCCCCTGTACTCGGCTCTGGTGAGGCCGCACCTCGAGTACTGTGTTCAGTTTTGGGCCCCTCACTACAAGGACATCGAGGTGCTTGAGCGAGTCCAGAGAAGGGTGACCAAGCTGGTGAAGAATCTGGAGAACAAGTCTTACAAGGAGTGGCTGAGGAAGCTGGGTTAGTTCAGCCTGGAGAAGAGGAGGCTCAGGGGTGACTTTATCGCTCTTTATAAGTACATTAAAGGAGGCTGTAGCAAGGTAGGAGTTGGTCTATTCTCCCATGTGCCTGGTGACAGGATGAGGGGGAATGGGCTAAAGTTGTGCTAGGGGAGCTTTAGGTTGGATCTTAGGAAGAACTTCTTTACTGAAAGGGTTGTGAGGCATTGGAACAGGCTGCCCAGGGAAGTGGTTGAGTCACCATCCTTGGAGGTCTTTAAAAGATGTTTAGATGTTGAACTTAGTGATGTGGTTTAGTGGAGGACTTGTTAGTGTTAGGTCAGAGGTTGGACTCGATGATCTTGAGGTCTCTTCCAATCTAGACAATTCTGTGATTCTGTGATTCTGTGAAAGTGTTCATCTGAATCTCTAATCACACGTTTTATAGATAACATCCTTTTCCCTCAAATACCATCAGACTATAACTTTTTTTTTTCTGTACAAAGTGTTTTTAATATAATTAATATGTCAAGATTTATCTTAATATAGCTAATTTCAGTAACATATTTTCCCCTTTTCACTCTCCTTCTTACTCCAGTCATAAGTGATTTTCTTATCCAGTTTCAGTCTGCTTCATATTTCACTGTAATTTTCTTCAGTCTTTGATGTATAGCAACTGACCAGAACAGCAGAGATAATACAAATTATTGTGCAGTGGCATAATAACACAATCATTTTAGTTCTACTCTTAACATAAGATTTTAAGCTCTTGATTTACTATTTGTATCTAGTGTATATGTATGTATGTTGTGTTCTCAGAATTCCAAAGAATTCTGTATGAAATGTTCAGTCAGGAAATATCCATTTGGAGATTCACATTAGGTCTATAGCAAAGCTGGCCTATCCCTCTTTGCAGGGATACATTATTATTAGATTTTAATTTTATTTTTTTTCCTGTCATGAATCAGACTTAATGAAAATAAGTACATTACAGTACATTACAAATCTAAAGTGAAAGAAAATCCAAACACAGAGTCTGAAATGCAACTTGCTGCCATAGTTATATCTGAGACCATCTGAGGACTCTGGAAGTACACAAGTTCATAGGACCTGATGAAGTGCATTCCAGGGTACTTCTCTCCATTATATTTGAGAAGTCATGGCAAGTAGGTCAAGTCCCCAGTGACTTAGAAGAAACAGAATTCTATTCTATTCTATTCTATTCTATTCTATTCTATTCTATTCTATTCTATTCTATTCTATTCTATTCTATTCTATTCTATTCTATTCTATTCTATTCTATTCTATTCTATTCTCTATAGAATAGAATATATTCTAAATAGAATAGAATAGAATTAATAGAATAGAATATAGAATAATATTCTCTATAGAATATAGAATAAGATAGTAATATATATATAAAATATAGAATTCTATTCTATTCTATTCTATTCTATTCTATTCTATTCTATTCTATTCTATTCTATTCTATTCTATTCTATTCTATTCTATTCTATTCTATTCTATTCTATTCTATTCTATCCTATCCTATCCTATCCTATCCTATCCTATCCTATCCTATCCTATCCTATCCTATCCTATCCTATATTCTAAAAATAGAAGAATTAGAAGAAATATCACACCTATTTTTGAGACAGGTAAAAACAAAGATCCCGATAACTATTGACCAGATACTCTTCCTTCAGTCCCCACCAAGATTATACAGCAGATCCTGATAGAAGTCATGTTGAAACATAGGGTGGCCAAGGAGGCTCATGAAGGACCAGAGAGATCTGGGCAGGCTGGAAGACAGGTCCAGGTGAACCTCATGAAATGTAACAAGGACAAGTGCAAGGACAAAGTCTTTCACTTGGGTCAGATCAATCCCCAGTGCTGGTACAGGCTGGACACTGATTTCACTGAGAGCAACTTTGTTGAGAAGAACTTGGGAATACTGGTGGTTGAAAATTGGACATGACCTGACAGTATGAGCTTGCAGCCCAGAAGGCAAAACATATGATGGGCTGCATAAATAGAAATGTTGCTGGAAGGTCAAGGGTCAGTTCTCCCTCTCTACCCATACTGGAGTACTGTGCCCAGCTGTAGGGTCCCCAGTATATGAAAGACAGATTTATTACAGCAAGTCCAAAGGAAGGCCACAAAAGGGATCTGAGGGCCGGAGTTCCTCTTCTGTAAAGAGTGGCTGAGAGAAATGGGTCTGTTTAGCTTAGACTATGGGGAAGCCATTCAATACTTAAAGGATGCATATAAGAAAGACAGTGAAAGACTTTTTACCAAGGCTTGTAGTGATAAGACAAGGGGTAATGGCTTCAAATTGAAAAAAAAAAAAAAAAAAAAAAAATTTAAATTGCATGTTAGAAACATTTTTGTTGTTATTTTTTTGTTTGTTTTCCAGGCACACTAAAACATGTTGCCTGAAGAGATTGTGGATACCCCATCCTCAGAAATGTTCAAAGGTAAGTTGAATAGTACTTTGGGCGACCTGATCTAGTACAAGGTATCCCTGCTCCTGTCAGGCAGGCTGGACTAGATGATCTTTAGCTGTTTTAGAATATTATGAGTTGGGAGGGACTCACATGGAACTCACGTCCAACTCCTCTCTATACATGGACTACCTAAAAATTAAATGTATCTGAGAGCATTATCCTAATGCTCCTTGAACTTGGCAGTTGAAGCTAAGTTGACACCTGTTGTTCAGGCAGTTGGTACCATAATTGCTTCCCTGAAGAGCCTGTTCCAGTGCTGACTACCCTGTCAGTAAGGAATACCTAACCTGAGCCTCCCCTGACGCAGCTTCATGCTGTCCTGTCACCAGTCACCAGAGAGATCAGCACCTCTCCTTCCAGTCCCCCTTGTGAGGAAGTTGTAAAGTGCAATGAGGTTATCATTCAGTCTCTAAACTGAACAAACATCAGCTAGTTATCATACATCTTCCACTCTAGACCCTTCACCATCTTTGTTGGCCTTCTTTGGATGTTCTCTAATAGTTTTCTGTCCTTATATTGTGGTGCCCAATACTACATGCAGCACTTGAGATAAGGCCACAACAGCCCAGAATAGGGCGGGACAATCACTTTCCTCAACTCATTAGCTATGGAACAGGCTGCTCAGGAGAATGGCAGTCACCATCCCTGGGGGTATTTGGGGCATCTGGGTATGGTGATTAGGGGCATGGTTTAGTGGAGGACTTGGTAGTGTTAGGTTGATGGTTGGACTTGATTATCTTAAGGGCCTTTTACAACCTAAACAATTCTATGATTTGATTCTGTAGTAGATGATTCTGTAGTAGACTCCCACAATGATATCTGCTTTGTTTTTGTCTTAATCCTTATACAGAGGCTCTCAACCATGTCACTGCCAACTGTAAGCTCCATAAAAAAAGCCAACCACTCCATTATATATAGCGCTATCTGCTCACCCTGAGCATCACTTCTGAAGAACTTAGAACTATCCACCACAGCGCACTAATCACAGCACTCTTCATACCAAGTCTCAATTATGCCAGTGATATTGTAGCTCTGGAACCTATCCAAAGTTTCTAGCTCCTTTTCCTTATTCCTCATGCTTATGCATTACTGCACAAATGTTTCAAATATGCTTCTTTATGCCGAACACACTGTGGAGCAGACTGAAGGACTTTGCTAGCACACTCTCCCTCAAACTTTAGTATGTCATCCCATAGCTCATCACTGGCAAGTGTAATACCCTTACTCCCTTCAAATACAGTTTGAAGCTCTCTTGATCAGCCGTGCTAATTTGTGAGCAAAAATCCTTTTCCCTCTCTGAGGGAAACATCCCATCAGATGGCATCAGGCCTGGTGTCATATACACCATCCAATGATCAAAACCCAAAAATATTGCCCGTGACATCAACCTTGGAATCGTGTATAGATAAGCTGTTTCTGTTCCTCCATTATAATTCCCTGCAGCTGGAAGGATAAAAGAAAACAGTACTTGTTCTCCTGATCCTTTAACCAATTACCCCAAGCCTCTGAATTCTCTTTTGATTGCCCTTGGACTTCTCATTGCGATTTCATCACAGCCTACACACAAAATAAATAAATAATAATAATAATAATAATTACATAATAGATAATCATCCCAGCCTGGCCATGCCAGGCTAGGAATTTTTCTAGTAATGTCTTTTACCCTTTAGGGAGGCTGCAGACTTCCCTGAGGTGGGTCTAGTGAGCATATTGGAGACTCTGTTCCACTCAGAAGTATGTCACTTGTGACAATAACTCATCTTTTATTATTATTATTATTATTATTATTATTATTATTATTATTATTATTATTATTATTATTAACAATTAATAATATATATAATAATAATATTATATATATTATATTATATTATATTATATTATATTATATTATATTATATTATATTATATTATATTATATTATATTATATTATATATAATATAATATATATAATATAATATATATATAATATAATAATAATATATATAATAAATAATATATATTAATTAATAATAATAATAATAATAATAATAATAATAATAATAATAATAATAATAATAATAATAATAATTATTATTATTATTATTATTATTATTATTATTATTATTATTATTATTATTATTATTTTCACAAAGGAGGTGGTCATGATAGAGGGGTTAGGCTGCCTTGCACTAGCCAACCCCTCCAACCTAGATGGACCATCATTGACATCACTGTTTGAGTGTACTTCAAGTTCCAGAGCCTCATACATATTGTGTATGGGCACCTGGGAAGTTGAGGTAAAAAGGGAGGGGATTGACCTGCTACCCTAAGCAGAAACCTGTTTCCATTCCCCCCTATTCTCTTAAGTCACTGTCTTCTGCCTGGTGAAAAGAAGGAAGGGGATCCTTTGTATCATGTTATGACTGTCCAACACTCCAGTCTCAGGAATGTTACAGTACGACTCCACCAGTCAACCTCTGTGTCACGCTCCCTGATTCTTCTCAACTTACCCACAACAACCCAAAGCTCTGCCACTAAGCTAAACAGTTCTTCCTAGGTTCTGCAATGAAACTGAGCAGTTCTTCCACCCAGGCGCACCTCCCAGAGGTGTACTAATTACTGCCATCATATATAGCAGTATGGAAATAGTATGTAGATATTGATGGATAAGAATCGTAATCTCCATTAAAATCAAACAATCAATCAATCAAACAAATAAACAAAAAACTAGTTAATGTATATTTGTATAGTATTTGTAAAAACCTGACTGAATCTATTGCAAGTAACTCTATTGAATCTAATTAACTGTATTTAATCTAATAACTCTATTTAATCTAACATGTGACTCAGTTAAAGTTTCCACGCAGAATCACAGAATTGTCTAGATTGGAAGAGACCTCAAGATCATCGAGTCCAACCTCTGACCTAACACTAACAAGTCCTCCACTAAACCACATCACTAAGTTCAACATCTAAACATCTTTTAAAGACCTCCAAGGATGGTGACTCAACCACTTCCCTGGGCAGCCTGTTCCAATGCCTCACAACCCTTTCAGTAAAGAAGTTCTTCCTAAGATCCAACCTAAAGCTCCCCTAGCACAACTTTAGCCCATTCCCCCTCATCCTGTCACCAGGCACATGGGAGAATAGACCAACTCCTACCTTGCTACAGCCTCCTTTAATGTACTTATAAAGAGCGATAAAGTCACCCCTGAGCCTCCTCTTCTCCAGGCTGAACTAACCCAGCTTCCTCAGCCACTCCTTGTAAGACTTGTTCTCCAGATTCTTCACCAGCTTGGTCACCCTTCTCTGGACTCGCTCAAGCACCTCGATGTCCTTGTAGTGAGGGGCCCAAAACTGAACACAGTACTCGAGGTGCGGCCTCACCAGAGCCGAGTACAGGGGGGGCAAAATCACTTTCCTAGTCCTGCTGGCCACACTGCTTCTGATACAAGCCAGGATGCCGTTGGCCTTCTTGGCAACCTGAGCACACTGCTGGCTCATATTCAGTCAACTATCCACCAATACTCCCAGGTTCCTATCTGCCAGGCAGCTTTCCAACCACTCATCTCCCAGCCTGTAGCTCTGCTTGGGGTTGTTGCGCCCCAGGTGCAGGACCCAGCACTTGGCCTTGTTGAACTTCATACAGTTGGCTTTAACCCATCAGTCCAGCCTATCCAGATCCTCCTGCAGAGACTTCCTACCCTCGAGCAGATCGACACATGCACCTAACTTGGTGTCATCTGCAAACTTACTGAGGGTGCACTTGATCCCCTCATCCGGATCATCGATAAAGATGTTAAAGAGGACCGGTCCCAGTGCCGAGCCCTGGGGAACGCCACTAGTGACCGGCCTCCAACTGGATTTGACTCCATTCACCACAACTCTTTGGGCCCGGCTATCCAGCTGGTACATAGAAGTTCTTGTTTGATTGTGTGTTGGTGCATGTTTGAAAGGAAAGATTTATCATGAAGGTATGTATAGTGTGATTTATTTATTTCGATGTAGATGAATATTTTCCTTCAGAAGTGGTTTTACTGCCTGTCCAGGCAATGAATATTCACAGTTAATCCATGTGAATTAGAAGACAAGACTGCAAGTTAAACTGCTGGCAATTAGTATTTCAAATCTTTCTAGCTATAGTTACCACTAAGAAATGCTAAATACATAGGTAGAAAATGAATTCTGCATCACAGGAAGTGACTGAAATACTGTACATGGAATGGCAGCCTGCTCAAAGGAATCTGCTATAGCAGGGGGAATTGGACCCAATGATCTTTCAAGGTCCCTTCCAACCTCTTCAATTCTGTGATTCTGTGAATGATTCTGTGAAATTGAAAAAAAAGGTGGATGGAAGGCCACTCGAATATATATTTTTAAAAGGCTCTCATTTACATCAGTTAGAAGGAAAGATATGCCAGTAACTCTGATGCTGTTCTTGAAATAAAAATAAATAAATATATAGAATGTGCACAGAATATTACTTAACAGAACCAACAATATCATATTTTTTGAGACTGTTAATGAAGCAAGTACTTATTCCTTCCCTCTTAAGACTAGACACAGATAAATGATTTCTACGTTTGAACTTTCTCTGTTTCCTTTTCTTCTTGAGACAAATCTGAAGTAGATTCTTCCTGTAGTGTGGCACTTCACAGTTTTGCTTTTGATCCAGTTCTATCTGCTGCTAGGTATCTTATCTTCTAGCTACTGGACAACAACTGTTAATGTCACAGACAGCAAATGCAATTTCAACATTTTTGTTGGCAACAGTAATTATCAGAACAAGAGTAGGAAATGCAATTGTTAAACATTTTTTCTCTTTCAATACAAAATTTGGCGTATCATTTTCTGAATTACCCACAGGTTTGCCTGTTATTCAAAATCAAAATGCTGTGGCTGTATTCAACATAACTTGTGTCTAAGTATCCTAAAATATTTTTTGAGGGAGATTTTATGTTTAATGTAACATCAAAATTCACCCCTAAGTATGAGCCAAAACATTGAGCTATGTCTCCTGAAACAAATGGCAAAGAAAAGAGGTCAGATACGTATTATGAAACATAAGTGCCAAAGAATACAGGGATTCTACAGCCACCTCCAAGGCAAGCTCCAAGGAAGTCTGAAGTTTCTTCAAAGAAAACAAGGTTGTGATTAGATTGATTGGTCCCATTAATTGGAACAGCACAATAAGAAAAAGTAAAGATGATCAACATAAGGGGACAAAAAAACAACCCTTAGCTCAGCAACAATTCAAAAGCATCACAAGGAGGAAGGCTCTGTTGAAGAAAAAGGGATTTATGCTGTGCTGTGAGGGAGAAAATACTAGTGTAATTTTCTTAGTTTAAGGTAAGGGGATGGAGACAAGACATGTAAGGACAGAGAAAGCACCCTTTAATACCAAAGAGAAGAAACAACTAAAACAAGAATTAAGGTTTTGCGCTGAGGACAACAAAAACAACAACAAAAGGTTAATTTATTAGAGAACTCAGAAACAGAATAGAACAGAAACAGAAGAGGAACAATGTGAAGCTTTCACCTCTTAGATTTGAGGTGATAAGGCAGAATGGTAAACTAAATTAGAATAAAAGGTAAACATGCATATCACTTGGCAAGTCTTGCATATACTCCCCATATGAAAGATGGGATGTCCTGGAAGAGACCTCAAAGGTCTCCTATAATGGAAGGTGAAATAAGAAATAAGAAATCAGTATTAAGAAAACTATCTACAGGGTAATAAACAAAACAATGATCACTCAAAATTCAGTGAAGAGACACATAAGAGAGAAGACCTAAAACAGCATCATTAATTTGAAAAGGGATGAGAGAGAAATAGCATCTCCCAGAATGAAATTATAAATATTTGAATATTCACTGTTGCAATAGGTACACAAACAACTTGATAACTTTTGGAGGCCTGGGATGAATGCAGGAAAGAAGGAAGAGGGAAGAATGGTCAAAAAATGCAGATGTCATCAGAGAGTTCAGTGAGGTTGGTCAAGAGTGAATAATTCCCCGAGAGATTCAGAGAACCATCATATCTTTCAGTGTGTTGAGTGACGTCATGTAAGACCCTTTCTTTTTTTTTCTGTTGATATAAGAGAAAGTTGGAAAATTCACCTGCTGACTTAGAGATTTATGCAAGCAATGTAATTACCATTTAATTAAAAAAAAAAAAAATAGATTATAGAAGGTCAAAAACAGACCTCTGGAAAACAATTGCCATTTATATATACCTGTACTCAGTGTAAAATGTTAAATACACTCTTCCAGTAAATTTCATTTCCCTTCCTTTACTGAATAGCTGCACCTAGAAAGAATGTTATGTTTCTGGATGAATTAATGTTGTATGTGGAGTATAACAAGGCTATATTAATACTAATACCATAACAGTAACCATTAAACTGTAAGAGACCTCCAACATCACTGAATTTAATTCACTTCTGCTCTAAGGACTTATATTATACATTAGCCCTCAATTAATTAGTACACATAAGGTATGATTAAATCCAAATTATCAGGTTGCTCACATGGGATTCATGAATGCGTCCAGCTTCTTTTACAGTAGTGCAAAATAAAGTAACAATCTAAGTTGTAAGGATTAATGACAGGAGCAACACTTAAGAAATACTTTCAGATGGTTTATTCTATGTGAGCACCTTTTTAGACAAGTTTTCTGTAGAATTTATCATATTTTCCAGAGAAATTTTGCCCAAAAGTCTACAAGTCAATCCTGTTGAGATGAATTGATCAAGGTAAGGAAATCATTTAAAGGCATGTGTAATACTTGTTTTTCTGATGTTAAAGTTGATAGGTGGCCAAAAACATATCTCAATGCATGTCATATTCATAAACTTTAAGTATTGACTAATGCAAAGTACTAAATCTTACCTTTTGAGGGACCTCAACTACAATGAAATTAGCAGAACCTAACTGCAGTGAAATCAGTTGAAGAAATGAGGGAGATTTTTTATGAAAATGCCACTTATTTATGAAAGTAAATGGACAATTTCTCAATAGTCATTAGTATATAAGATAGAAAGTCTATTTTTACTTTTTTGAACACTAGGAAGACATGAAAGGACAACAAAAACATTTATTTTTTAATGTTCTGAAAAACTTTTAAAATAGATGTCTGTGGCATTTGTTTGATCCTCTCCGTCACATGAAGCCAAACCAAATTACTGTTCAGATTAAGTGAAACAGTAAGCATATGTGTATTCAGAAAGAATTAGTAAATGCATCAAGCACTTTTGGTTCATTAAGGTCAATGAGATCACTCATGTTTGAAGATTTGAATATGCTTAAATATTTTGTTAGGTTATGGATAAATACAAGAGAGATTTCAGTAAGTATAAACATATTTTAACCTTGGTGTATTAAGCAATGAAAGAAAATCATAGGAGAGCTGGAAATAGGAAATAATCTTGGATCAGATTTATTAAAATGATGGAAAAAAACAAGCAGTAGGTAGACTGATTTCAAAAGGGTACACTTTGAGAAATTAGGGAAATAACAATTTGAAGGAAGTAGAACCTTGGATCTCTTTAAATTGAAGTCTAAAATCCAAATTACACTAGATGTCTAACATTCATGTCTGAAAAAGATGCACCATTTTTCTGATGAAGCCAGATTGTCTTCTATCCAGATTGTCTTCTATTTTACTTTTTTTTTTTTTCTTTTTTTTTCTCTAGTGTATAATCCTCTAATATACAGACATTTTCACCAAATGTCATCAAAACTTTCCCTCATTATGTTCCTATTTTTTGCCACATGACTTAGAAACTTAATGAAAACTTGTTTACTATGGAATTAGGTAATATCAAGTTCTGATTTGTTTTGTAGCCATTAGTCACACTTTCTCTTTCTCTTTACACATTTAGATTCTGCATTTTGGTCTTGCTAGGTCTCAGTTGTTGCCCTTTTGTGACTTTTCCAGATAAGAACAAAATTGACATTTGGCATTTATCTAATCTTGAGATTTAGCACCACGCTTTAGACAAAAAGTTCTGAATTTGAGTGATACAAATATTCTCATCAAAGATAAAGTGCCTCTTAAATGGCATTATTAAGAATCAGTATAATTCATCTGTGCAATCATCATTACATTATTTTGAAAATTTTTAATAATGGTAAGAGAGGTGTGTGTTATTTCGACTTTTCTGAATCAATTTATAAAGTATTCTTTATTCTCTGTATTCTTTTATTATTTATTTATTTTTTTTAATTGAAGAAGACAAAGGATTGGTCATCAGTTGTGCCTTTTCTTTTGTGATTATGCATCATGTATCGCTTTTAGATGCAATTCAACTTTTAGAAGTCAATGTTCTGTTAACTCCCATTTATCATCATATTTTACTGTATTAAATACCAATTTCAAATAAATGATTTCCATCTCAGAAAGAGATTACTAATTAAATAAGGTTCTTTTGCTGTAAGATGGAGTTTGCAGACTTAATGAAAGTATGATATTTGGATGTTGTAACATTTTCTTATAGAGCTACTTGACATTTGTAAAAAGAAGAAGAAAGGTTAATGGAAAATGATTTTTAAAAGAAAATATAGCATAAAGTGAAACATATTTTGGTCAGAAATCCTTCTTATAAAATATTATCACTTGTACATCTTCATCTTTATTTAACCAAAAAAAAAAAAAGGAAGAAAAAGTGAAATAGAAATCTCTAAGCAAAACTTTAAAGTTACTAAAAAGTTACTACAAGCTGAGCAGACCGACACAATGCTGAGAAATGCACTATTAAAATGTAGACTTTTTCATTTGACACTTCCCCCAAATGTCTCAACACATCTACAGACAGTTCAAGTCCAGAGAAGGGCGACCAAGATGGTGAGGAGTTTGGAGAACAAGTCTTACGAGGAGTGGCTGAGGGAGCTGGGCTTATTCAGCCTGGAGAAGAGGAGGCTCAGGAATGACCTTATCACTCTCTACAGGTACCTTAAAGGAGGCTGTAGCAAGGTGGGGGTTGGTCTGTTCTCCCATGTGCCTGGTGACAGGATGAGGGGGAATGGGCTTAAGTTGCACCAGGGGAGTTTTAGGTTGGATCTTAGGAAGAACTTCTTTACTGAAAGGGTTGTGAGGCATTGGAATAGGCTGCCCAGGGAAGTGGTTGAGTCACCATCCTTGGAGGTCTTTAAAAGATGTTTAGATGTAGAGCTTAGGGATATGGTTTAGTGGAGGACTTGTTAGTGTTAGGTCAGAGGTTGGACTCGATGATCTTGAGGTCTCTTCCAACATAGAAATTCTGTGATTCTGTGATTCTGAAAGTTATGTGAGAATTCCTTATTACGTGAATTCCATGTATTTCATTCAACTGTACTACAAGACAATGTGTCTTTGTGGAGGGTTTTTTCCTTTGGTTACCTCTTCAGCATTAAACAACATGGCAACTTTAACTGGTTTGAAGGCTCAAGGCTAAGGAACAAAGTGTTGAATAAAAGAAAAAGATGTACGATTTTAATTACATCTTTATATATATATATATATATATATATATATATATATATATGCATCGTAAAAAAATTAGCTTTAAAAAATATTCAGTGTTTTTACTGAAAGAGAAACCACAACATTTATTTGCAATTGAAAAATATATTTGGTAAATAAAATTGAGGCTTATGAGTTAATGTATTGCATGAGATAAAACTTTCATATTATCCCTTTTTGCTATCAATTCATCTACTAAGTCTTTTTTTTTAAAAAAAAAAAAAAAAAAAGGAAAAAAAAAAGCTTGAATATACTGACATCTAAAGCATTCAATTTGTGACTTTGTGGCAGAGCTATAAATACGTAAAATACCTATGTACCAAGGGGGAAGAGAGCAACTGTTTGCAGGAACCAAGGATTATTGCACATCTCCAATCACCCACAATGTCAACATTCATACAGTAAAATGGATGATGATAAAAAAACATACACCTGAGGGGAACACATTATCTAAGGCTAACACAAGCGGCATAAATACTTCATTACAATGGAAATTGTGCACGCTACATGACAGCATAGAAAGTCAGTTGAGGCAGGCCATTTTAATTCTTATTATTTTTTTTATTTATTTTTATTATATGTATTTTATATATTTTTATCTTTATATATATATATTATATACATTGTATATATTATATTTTATATATTATTTTTTATTTTATTAATTTAAAAATGAAATTTTTGTTTTAATTTATGATCACAGGTGTTTTTAATCATTTCACTACATTAGGTTTCTCATTAGCTGTTACTAATAATTTCTTATGAAAAGCATAGTGCCCTTGTGACATTACAATATAGAGTTATTAATAATGCTAGACGACTTGAAAGCCACCCTCTCTATTGTCAAATCACAACTTGAGAAAGTCTGTTTTTCTACTATACTCAGCTTCTCATGAGGTCCTCCTCAGAGGTCACTCAGCCTCTCCATGATGTCCTTGCATTTTATGCAAAGTGTGGCTTACATAATGAATGTACACACAAACTTCTACAACGTTCTTGCAAAGAAACAGTGAATTTTGGGTGAAGACGGGATAGCAAAGAAGCAGGACATCATTCAGTAGGAGGTTGACACCTATAAGGCTAAAAAGCTCGAATGATGTAGGGATGTATCATTAAACTAAAAACCAGAACTGCATCAATATAGCTTCTACAGGTAAAAGGTGTCCTGATGCATGTTACTAAACTGTATGTGTTTACCACTATTTTTTATTTTTTTGCTTTTTGTTGTAAATGACACCTTTACACTAGCATAGTATGAATCTGATTATTAAATCTAAGTACCATTGTAGTAATTTAAGAAAACTGGAAGGAAGATGACTAGAATAACTAGCCTTCCTTGTCGTTACATGCCATCCTCAGTAGCAGATGTAGTGATAATGAAAGATGGCATGCTAGTATAATTTTTCCTGTCTTAAAATATTTCACTTTAATTTGACAGTTATGAAAACAGTAGGACTTGAACAGTTCAATTTCAGACTAAGTATTTTTGATGTTCTGAAAATTACTTCCTGTGAAAGAAGGATGAATAGAAGGAATCTACTCTCTTCAGCTTTCTATTTGCTTAGCACAGGTACCACCAAAAGTACCAACACAGCAAACCGAAGGTATAAAATCTTGGCTTCTCTGAAGTAAAAGGCAAATCTCCCATTGACTTTAGTGGGCCAACATATTTCTAAAACTGTGTTTAAAATTACAGCTGCCAGAGTGTGAGACACCAGTTCTCTGATATGAGATGAAGGCAGATCGGATGTACATGGTAGTCAGAGCAGAACATTGAACACTGTTGTTTCATGGAAAAGTTAATATGATGTAAAATGTAGACATTTTCCAACTAAAAACAATGGACATTTTGTTTCTTTAATTTGGCATTATTTTCTCATATTAAAAGATAAAAGGATGATGAATTACATTTTGTAAACACTAGAGCCAATCAATAATTATTTTTTGCTAATAAACTACAGTGAAAATGGATTCATCCAAACCGGAAGTTGTACTTCAGAAATAAATATCTAGGAGAGTACTGTATGTTAATAATAATTATTATTCTGGCTCTTTGGATATTAGTTTCTTCTTTTGTTGCTTTTGGGTGGAAAACAATGGGAAAATATTTCTTCAACAGGTTGAAACAAGTCAGCCTGTCACCAAGTCTTCTGCCATATCTCAAGTTCCAGAGATTTCCAATTTAACAAAATGAATGCCTAGACTGATAAATAAAGGCAAAAGACTAAATGTTAAAACTAAATATATCATTATAAAAATTTAAAATTTTATTTTGAATGCTATTTAAATTAAGTATCATGTCAACACAGACAATCTTTGTATTTTTTCTTTCATATTTATTGCTCTCAGAGGCTTCCTTCATTTATTGCTTTTTCCATTTCAGTTAGGTAATTCTGGTGATATTGGTACTAGAAGCTACATATGGTTTTGGGCAGCTGTAAAGGGTAGACCCTCTGTACTTACTGAATGCCTTTGTATGAGCTGTTGAAACATGCTTTTCAGACATATGAATGCTGTAGCTGATCCATATTCTACAGTAATTACAGTCTCAAAATAAATTGGAACATGGCAGTACATGACTTAAGAATCCTATGGCAGTACAAACTGCTGTGCATATCTTTGTGTAAGCCCTTTAAGACTGTCTCTGAGATTCCAATATGCAAGTAGCAAAAGATCATCTTTCAAACTCTTTTTAATTCCAAATATAATAGTTGCATGTTTTGTGGCTGATTGGAGTTATATGAGTTTGCTAATATCTCTGAGGCACAGGCAGGTGTAAGGAGGTAAGAAACAATACACAAGCAAAAAATTTGCTCTTCCATACTTACAGGAAAAAGATTCTGCTGATGAAATTCAGCTGCTTGGCTATTAGAGGGTTGCTATCTCTATATTATTATTACTATTATTATTATTTTTAGAAAATCTGTGATATCCTACCCATTCTCAGCTCCAACATTTCATCATTACCAGGACCTGCTAGTCTAGTGCAGCACCAAAAAAAACACATAGGCACATATTCTCTTTTCCTTACATTTAAAACTTCCTATGTTCCCTAGAGATCACTCTTGTGGAAGAGCTGGACTGAATACAGTTAAATCACAGACTATAAATAATACAAGATTAATCTTAAATGCTACTATTTTTTCATTCAGAGATCAGCCTCTAAAACAAATATATCCTGTCACAATCAAGCTTATGAAGATGTGATTCTGTGATACAGTTTTACAAAACCTTGAATATTATAATGAAAACAAACAACCAAACTAAAACAAAATAAAAAAGTTTCATTTAACATTTATAATCAATACTGCTGTCATAGCAAAAAATAAAAAAATAAAAAAAAATACCTTGTATGCCCCAGCTTACTTGCAGACCAACAGAACCTGCAATGTAAGAAAATAAAAAAGTCTGCAAAATTAGTTATTGAGTACATATATATATGCAAAATATATTTTTTAGACTTTATCTGTTTTCTGACAGTTTAAAAATATATTCATGTTTTGAAAAAAATAAAATAAAAAACATTCACAAAGTATATATAGTAAATAATACGTTTATGTTACATGCATATTGTCAAAGTCAGCTAGTTATCCAAGATTTTTAATTTGGCAGTCAACAGTCTCTCTCTCTCTGGGAGTTGGTGAATGTTTTATCAGTCTGACTGGTTTGTTTTTTGTTTTGTGATACCTTTGAAATGACTACTGTATGAAGTCAATGTCTTGAGTATTACCTATCTTAAATGGAAAATAATAATAATAATATTTTCCCCAAAAAACATAAATGACAAGGTTTCATATCTATAGAAATTATTATATTTTTTCATTATTTCTGTCACCTAGACCATTCTTCCATTCTTAATCACAAACCGAAAACCTCTCTGCACTGGGTTCGGGGGGAACAGCAAGAAAACAGAAATGAAAATCTCAAAAAATAAGAAAAAAACAATTTCCCTACCACAAAAACCTCACATTCTGTTTTCATCTTTCATAAAGTGTGTTTATTGTAATGTTTCCAGATTATTATTTTTTTTCTGGATCAAATGATATGCAAGTTCATTCTATGTGTAAGAAATTAAACTTTCCAAACTTTGAGCAAATATGAAGACAAGACTAGTAAATATAGCATTCAAAACTATGTTTTCATATCAGTACTTTTCAGAGGGCTACACTGTTTAATTTCCCCTTTCTAATTTAACAAAGACAAAGACAAATACCTGTATTATGAAAACAAAACAACTACCACCACCACCACCAAAAACAAAAATAAACAAACAACCCCCCCCCCACACACACACACACAAAAAACTTTCTTGAACCTGAAATTGTAGCATCAGTGATAAAATGCTTCTCTTTACTGAAGGAAATTGAATTGCCTATAGCAAGACTCATTATGAGCTCAAATCAGTGATCGCATATTTCCTATATAGGACATTAACCTATATGGTTATAACCCATAATCTAAATAATCTATACCATAACCATAATCTAAAACAACAAGGTACTATATTCCTTATTTATTTCCCATTAAGTAGCAATACAGAAAATGGCTAAAGCCTTTTCAAGAGTAAAATGTATAAAAACAGCCAAGGAACTCACACTCATAAAGTGTATGATGACTACTTATAAAAATAAAAGTGCAAGGATCTGTCTTAGTACAATAAAATTAATATATGTGATCCTGCATTTGTACTTTCACCTCCCTGCATGAGACCAAAGGAAATATCTCCTAAAAGATATTGTAGTTTGCAGAATATACTACTGATGTGCAAAGAAAATACTAGAAATTTTGCAGGTTAATGAGTTAGACTATGGAAATAGAATCATAAAATCATAGAATATCCCAACTTGGAAGGGATCCATAAGGGTTCAAGTCCAACTCCTGGAACCACACAGGTATACCCAAATATTCAGACCATGTGACTAAGTGCACAGTCCAAATGCTTTTTAAACTCCAATAGGCTTGGTGCAGTGACTACTTCCCTGGGGAGCCTGTTCCAGTGTGAGACAACCCTCTCAGGAAGAACCTCTTCCTCATGTCTAGCCTAAACCTCCCCTGCCTCAGTATGACACCATTCCCATGGGTCCTATCACTGGTGACTAAAGAGAATAGACTGGTGCCTTCCCCTCCGCTCCCCCTCATAAGGAAGCTGTAGATTGAGATAAGGTCTCCCCTCAGCCTCCTCTTTTCCAGGCTGAACAGGCCAAGTTACCTCAGCTGCTCCTCATATGTCTTCCCCTCTAGGCCCTTCACCCTCTTTGTAGCCCTTCTCTGGTCTCTCTCCAACAGCTTTATGCCCATTTTATACTGTGGTGCCCAGAACTGCACACAGTACTTGAGGTGAGGCAACACCAGCGCAGAGAGCTGGACACTCACTTCCATTGACCAGCTAGCAATGCCAAGTAAAGAATACTATTCTCTAGAATGTTCACTGGAAAATATAAATCAAAAGTGCTTCATGTTTAATAAATGACATTATATAAATAAATAAAGATGTAGTCATTGTCTCCTTTCCCGGCAATTTCAATTTCAGTTTAACAATCCCGTTAGCATAATTATTAGAACAGCCAGTTTTAAGTAAGAGGACAAAAATACAAGGAGAGAATGCAAGAAATAAATCTTATCACAGTATCAGAAGTCAAAATAAAAACAGGGTTTGCGGAGTTATGATTATGATATAATTATGATTTTTCGATAGACTATTTCAATGTCTTATTCCTCACCTATGAAAAGACACTTATCTGAGGCAGGACAAAAGAGTACCATCAATGCAAACACAAAGATCTTGAAAGATTTACTGTCCTTGCACACCTTTGTATGGTGTTGGATTGCTTTGACTAAACAGAGAATTTCTCTGTCCTTTAGAAAACAGGACAAAAAATAAAGTGTGACTATACAAGGAGAAATGAAAAACTCTATATAAAATCACAGAATCATTTAGGTTGGAAAATACTTTAAAGAACATCAAGGTTAGCCATCAACCTGACTTATCAGTGACCTTTACAGGTCTTCATAGATGATTCTTGTCTTAAATGCTACTTTGTGGAAAGATTTCAAGAATACTCATAAATTGTTAGTTGATATATGTTACTTTCATGTGCACACACATACATCACAGACAATTGTGATGTACTACTCTGAATAAGTATCTGAATGCATGTAAAATGTATGCACACAGCCAAAGCCAAAAAGATTTTCAATGACTTTGGTAACAAAGTACAGTACATATCCAACAGGGAGAGAATGAACAGTAAATCTCACAATGTATGTTTGTATTAGTTATGAAAGTGATTTTCTCATGCAGAACTGTACAGGAACATACTGGCAAAGAAAAAAGAAGGCTTCTGGAAAGAAAAGGCCTTAAGTAAGTGACATTTCATTGAACAGTCTGTAGAAAATCACAACTCCACAACATCTGTTTCAACCCTTCAAATAAAATTAATTTAAGTACATAAATAACTTACAATGCACATATCAACATAATCAATAAGCAACAGAATCCTAATCACAACTGCCATTAAGATTTGTAGTGAAAGATAAGAATAAAGAGATAATTGCAATCAGAAACATGCTGAGTAGAAATAAATTAAAGTGGATTTTCAATAGTGATAAAGAACAAAGATGTCATGCAAACAACATTCAACAAAATTTGACTGTATGATATGCATCAAGGACAGGTAACTTAGGAGGAATACAGAGAAATTGTACAGTCAGGGATCAGGTTAGTCTGTGCTTGCACCTGTACTGGGTATTGCTGGAATATTAACTTTCCCGGCAGCAGCCCATACAGTGCCGTACTCTGTCCTTGTAGCTGGAACAGCAGTGTTATCACACCAGTGTTGTGTCTACTGCTGAGAATCAATAGCACAGCATTGGGCCTTTCTCTAACCCTCCTAAATGGTGGGCAAAAAGAGAGGAGAGAAACATCACTAGGGCAGCTGACCTAAACCAATCAAAGGGATATTCCATACCATGTGATGTCACACTCAGCAATAAAAGGTGGAAACAGGAAGAAGAAGAGGGGAGGGGTGGGCTCTCATTGGGAAAATGTCGGTCCTCCTCTTGAACACTGGCTGCGTGCGTTGAGGCCTTGCTTCAAGGACGTGGTAAATCATCGTTCATTTGTGGGAAGTAGAGAGTAATTTCTTTCCTCTGCACTTCCATATAGCCTTCATTTATTTTGTTTGTTTTCCTCCCTTCTTTTTATTTTTCCCTTTCCCCCTCCCTTTTCCCCTTTCCCTTTTCATTTCCCCTTAGTTAAATTGTTTAGTTCATGGTAGTCTTTATTTAATTGTTATTATTATTTCCCTTTAATTAAATTATCCTTATCTCAACCCGTGAGTTGTTCTTTGCTTTACTACTCCCCCTCCTCATCTAAAGGAGGGGGAGTGAGAGAGCTGCCCAGCACAGTAAAACCACCACAGCACCCCAAAAGGCCAATTGCATCCTAGGCTGTATCAAAAGAGGAGTGGCCATCAGAGTGACAGAGGTGATTTTTCCCCTTTGCTCTGCCCTTGTGAGGCCTTTGTTAAATAAATATATTTTTTTTTTATCTGTTAAATAAATAAATAAATAAGGATAAAACAAAAAAAAAGTAAAAATAAAAAGTAAAAATTAAATCAAACTAACAAATAAGACTAAATGAGAAATATCAGAAAATACTGCAGAACAATAGTGCCCGATCATGCACTTGGGGCACAACAACCTCATATGCAACACTACAGGCAGAGTGGCTGGAAAGTTGTTCAAAGGAAAAAGATCTGGAGTGTTAGTTGATGCTCACCTGAACATGAGCCAGCAATGTGCCCAGGTGGCCAAGAAGGCCAGCGGCATCCTGGCTTGTATCAGGAATAGTGTAGATAGCAGGACTAGGGAGGTAATCAACCTCCTGTACTCAGCTCTGGTGAGTCTGCACCTCAAGTAATGTGGTGCTCAAGTAATGAGCTTTGGGCCTCTCACTACGAGAAGGACATCGAGGCCTTGGACTGTGTTCAGAGATGGGCTACAAAGCTGGCGAAGGGTCTGAAACACAAGTCTTATGAGGAGTGGTTGAGGGAACTAGTTTTGTTTTGTCTACAGAAGAGGAGGCTCTGGGGAGACCTTATTGCTCTCTATAACTTGAAGTTGTGGGAAGCTGGGTGTAAGCCTCTTCTTGCAGATAACTAGTGATAGGACTAGAAGGAATGACCTCAAGTTGCTCCAGGGGAGGTTCAGGTTGGAAATTAGGAGACATTTCTTTTCAGAAAGAGTTGTCAGTCATTGGAACGGGTTGCCCAGGGAGGTGGTTGTGTCATTGTCCCTGAAGGTGTTTAAAGAAAGGTTGAACCTGGTGCTTAGGTACTGGTGGTAGGGGAATGGTTGGACCAGATGACCTGGGAAGTCTTTTCCAAACTTAATGATTCTATGATGCTATGATTCTATGATTCTACATTTATTTTTACAAAATCACATAAACATCCTAAAATTGGCAGTACCAATACAGCACAAAAATATTTGCGTTTTCAAAGTAATCAAGGCAACCTTATTGATTTACACAATAGCATTTTTACCTTCAGAATCCTTGGATACTCCCGAAAGTTCAGGCTAATTTTCATTTAAGCAGTACATTGGACTGGGTGGGGAATATGCATAAATCTCTCTCTCAATTTCACCTGCTATAAAAAGAAAACAATGCACCCTCATGCTGAATTCTTTCAAAAATATTTAAAGTGTATTTCATTGTTAAATGGGTGGATATCTGATTAGGAACAATATAAGTATTTTATTCAGGAAAATTATGAACGGATAAACCTAAAAGTTCATCACGTCAGCAATGTAATTTTAACATAGAGAAGACTTTAAACTTTATTAATCAAAAAGATATTTGCAATAATTTTAGTAACTAATTAAATAGCCACTTTTGAAACTTTTACTGCTAGATGACTCCCAAGATGTTGACTAGTGTTGTTTTATAAAGAAGATAGACTTGTTTTTGTTGGCAAGTTTGGAGAACAATAAAATAAACTGATATCCAATGTGTTTTTTTGTTTGTTTGTTTGTTTTTTAATATTACTTTAACAAAAAGTATTATTGATCTAAATTTTACTGTATACACAACTACATTATATATATATACACACACACACACACACACACATATATATATGTTCACTATTCTGTTGCTGAAATAAGTATAAA
Organism: Anas acuta; assembly: GCF_963932015.1. Classification (NCBI taxonomy): domain Eukaryota; kingdom Metazoa; phylum Chordata; class Aves; order Anseriformes; family Anatidae; genus Anas; species Anas acuta. The sequence goes on from NC_089017.1 coordinate 27,162,346, forward strand.
TGGCCTGTGTAATTACACTGAGTGATTTGGTTGCTAAGTATTTAGAGGCCTTCAACTCAGGGAATAAGAAAAAATACTTTCATTTAAAAACAAAAAAGGAAACAAAAAAATATTTGTTTAAGTTCTGTAGACCAAAGTATTGTTTACTAATGAAATCTATATTACAAACAAAACAAACAAACATATATTTTTTTATATTTATTTGTGCTTGATTTTGAATAACATATTGACAGTAATATCAAGTATTTTATGATAGGAATGCTATAATCCTCTAACAAAGCTGCTTACATACACAAGGAGTGTTACAGGTTTACTGTACAAGATACAGTTTCTAATACATTTGCTTTTAGGTAATCTATTTCACAAGTCAGTACTGGTTTCTGTCTAAAGCACTGATAATCTTCTGCTTTGTTTTCAGCAGTAAAAGTAGGTTTACTGGTGTTTTTTCTTTCTTAGTGATCTTAATCATTGAAAAATAAAATTGTTATATAGGTGTTGAGTACTGTAGAAGTACATGAGAAATTTAATGGCAAATTTAAAGAAACGCATTTCTTAAAAAAAAATGGAGAAAATAAGACAAAATCCAGTCACATCAAAGCAGAAATCCAAATAAAAAGAGAATAATGAATGCTTGCCCAATACCCATATTCACTTACATACACAGCAACTTCCTGTAAAAGGAGAACCTCTACAATTACTCATCTAGGAAACAATTTTGCTAAATTTAAAAATGATATCATAGTGTTCAATGAATTTGATTGTTCAGGGCACTATAAGTTTTTGAACTGTTTATTGAATAGAGTCAAGTGCAAATTTTCATATTTACTTACCTAAAAATTAAAATAATTGGATTCTGAAGACAATATATTTCAAAGCATAGTGAATTTTAGAACAAAAACTGGAGCTTAGAAAAGTATAAAGGACAATATACTGTGTACTATGATGTACAAGTGAAGTTTTAACAGATGATTATCACTTTAGGACTCTTTTTTTTTGTAGCAATTCTACTAAGTATTTTGTAGAATTGCTATACACCCCTTAAAAACATGCTTTTTTAAGGTTGTTGACACAGTCTAGGACATTTGAGATGATAAATTACTGTAGATTCGATTGTATTCTTCTTACATTGTTGCTTTTAAAAATGGAAATTTAATGATCACTTCTCTGTATTGTGAAATCTTACAGCATGAAATTACAATTCATTTCTTGCAGAGAGAATTGACTGTGCATCCATATTAAATACAACAGTATAATTTGACAGATCTTAGTTGCTTATTCAGTCTGTGATAATGTAAATTATAAATCATTATGCCTTAGGATCCTGTAGCAAACAATATTGTGTATATGTCCATAAAATGAGACAGCTACTCTAGGACCTATTTATGTCATGAATATTCTTTTAAAGAGAATAAGTTTTGAAGCAAACAACTTAACGTTCTGTGCATGCCAAACGCATTCCATTAATTTGTGTATGGTCGTGACAGACGATTATTGTTTTTAAATATACATAGCCCTTTGGACTTCTAGGGAAACTGGTTTGATACTATTATTCCTTGGTGCTCCAATTGTTTGCTTGCTTAACAGCACTGTGAAAGGGCTGGAACACCTCTCCTATGAAGACAGGCTGAGGGAATTGGGGTTTTTCAGCCTGGAGAAGAAAAGACTCTGAGGAGAACTTATTACAGCCTTCCAGTACCTAAAGTGGCCTACAGGAAAGGTGGGGGTAGACTCTTTTATCAGGGAGTGTAATGATAGGACAAGGTTGGTTTTAAGTAGGACAGGAAATGGCTTTAAACTTTAGATTAAATACTGTGAAGAAATTATTTACTCAGAGGGTGGTGAGGCAATGCAACAGGTTGCCCAGAGAAACTGTGAATACCGCATCCCTGCAAGTGTTTAAGACTAGGTTGGATGGGGCTTTGAGCAAGTCAGTCTAGGGGAAGGTGTCCCTGCCCATGACAGGGGAATCCTGGTGATCTTTATCATCTCTTCCAACTCAAACCATTCTATGATTTCATTACTATGAGCAGGGAATGTAAAACCCCAGAAATTTATTCCTAGTTGCAAGGCAACATCTTTTTTACTGTGTACAGGATTCAGCAGGTAACTGCAGGACTAGAATGAATATTTACAATAATAAAACAGCAAATTCCATGTGAAAGAAGCCAAAAAATGGTTTGGAGAAAAATCATGCTTAGAGAAAGCTTATCGTCATTATCTCAGAGGACTTGGAAGACTGCTTTCTATTGCTAGTGACAAGTTTCCAGTATACTTCTGGACTCACTAAAGCTGTATTAACAATTAATGTTCAAAATGTATGTTAAAGGTAACATTAAATATTTTACCATAGGCTGCTCATACCAATTCTAGGTGCTCTTGTGTAAAATGATCTGAGTATGAATCCACAGTGCAGTATTGTAGTCAGAAAAGGAGACTGTTTCCAGGGCTGCATTAACAAGATTGCAGAGGGCAGAATAAGGAACATAATTATGCCACTTTGTAAACAATTCAAAGAATCAAAGAATGGATAGAGTTGGATGGCATGTCTGGAGATCTAGTCTAACTTTCTGCATAGAGGATTAGCTATAACAGGTTTTTCATGACTGTGTCCAGACAGGTTTGAATATTTCTAAGGATGGAAATTCCACAACCTCTCTTCCAGTTTTTGACAATCTTTGCACAAAAAAATAATATATATATATAAATAAATATATCTATTATATATATAAGTATATATATATAAGTATATATATAATGTATTGTATACATGATATATATTTATATATGTAATTTATATTTATATATTATATTTAATATATATTATATAAATAAAATGTATACAATTTATTTATAACGTATATACATATAATATAATATATATAGTATATTTAATAATATATATTTTATATATTACATATGATATATAATATATACTATAATATAATAATATATTATATGTATATTTATATAATATATGATGTGTATAGATATATATTTCTTATGTTCAGATGGAATTTTAAGTTTATTATTTTTTGCAGAATTGGAGTCTGGCTCCATCTTCTTCACACACTCCCATCAGGTTTTTATACATATAGATATGATCTCCCCAGTGATTTCTCTCATCCAGGCTTAATACTTCCCCTCTCTCAGCCTTTTAATAAAGAATAATTAAATGCTGTGCATTGGAAAAATCACTTCCATGGGCAGGGTCATTTTTTCAATAGGTGAAGTTACTCAAGGCCCAGTCGAACCTGACTTTGAACACTTCCAATGATCAATGATGTTGCATCCACAGCTTCTATGGGCACTGGATTAGTGTCTCATTACAATCAATGTAGAAAAAAAAAAAAAAAAAAAAAAGATTTCTTTCTATCCTGACTAAATTTACTGCTTTCTGTTTAAAATTGTTGCCCCTTTTCCTGCCACTACAGGCCCTAGTATGACCAATACTCCAGTCAATTAATGATTGATTAGAGCACAGCTGCAATATTGTACCCAGTTTTGGTCCTATAGTTCAGGTGAGACATTGAAATATCTGAGTCCAGCATCCACCAAGGTGCTTAAAGAGTTGGAGAACTTGACATCTGAAGACATATGGTTTGTTCAGACTGGAGAATAAAATGCCTTGATGTAAGTCTAACTGAAATTATCTAGTACCTAGAAAGCAGTTACAGAAGAAATGAAGGTACAAAGAGCAAGTTCAGGACCTCCTGATCCAATTTAACAACTACATGTCTATGGGGCCTGATGACATGCCTCCCAGAACCCTGAGGGAATTGGTTAATATAGTCACCAAGTTAACTCTGTCATATTTGAAAAATCATGGCAGTCAGGCAAAGACCCCAGTGACTGGAAAAAGGGAAACATCACTCAAATTTTTAAAAGGAAAGAAAGAAAGACCCAGGAAACTACAGCCTGGTGGGCCTCACCTCTGTGCCTGGCAAGGTCATGGAACAAATTCTACTGGAGGCAAGGCTAAGGCACATGCAGGACAAAGAAATGATCCGAGACAGCCAACATGGCTTCAGCAAGAGCAAATCACATCTGACCAATCTGGTGGCCTTCTGTGATGGAGTGACTGCATTAGTTAACAAGACTAACTGACGTCACCTACTTGTATTTCTGTAAGGCTTTTGAAACAATCCCATAGGACATCCTAATCTCTAAATTGGAAAGATATGGATTTGAAGGGTGAATCATCCACTGGATAAGGAATTGGCTCGATGGCTACACCTAGTGAGTAGTGGTCAGTGATTCTATGTTCAGGTGCAGGCCAGTGATGAGCAGTGTACCCCAGTCCTGTCTTGGGACTGGTGCTTTTAAATATCTTTATCAATGACAGAGACAGTGGGATTGACTACAATCTCAGCTAGTTTGCTGATGACACCAAGCTGAGTGGTGAGGTTGATACCAAAGCAGGAAGAGATGTCATTCAAAGGGACCTGGACAGGCTGGAGAATTGGGTCCATGTAAAACTAATGAGGTTCAAAAAGTGCAAGGTGCTGCACCTGGGCCGGGGCAATTCCAAACGTGAGTACAGACTGGGAGAAGAATTCATTGAGAGCAGCCTTGTGGAGAGACATTTAGGAGTTCTGGTGGATGAAAGGCTCAGCATGAGCCAGCAGTATGCACTTGCAACCCAGAAGGCCTAGGTCCTGGGCTGCATCAAAAGAGGTTTGACCAGCAGGCTGAGGGAGGTGATGGTCCCCCTCTGCTTTTCCTTAGGGAGTACTGCATTTATGTTTGGTGTCTGCAGCAAAGGAAAGATATGGACCTATTAGAGTGAGTCCAGAGGACAGCTACAAAGATGATCAGAGGGCTGGAACACCTCACTTATGAAGAAAGGGTGAGAGAGCTGGCAATGTTCAGCCTGGAAAAGAGAAGGCTCCAGGAAGCCCTCATTGTGGCCTACTGATACTGAGAAGGGTCTCATAAAAAAGAAAAGGACTCTTTACTCAGGTATATAATGATTGCACAAGGCAGAATGGTCTTAAACTAAAAAAGGATAGATTTAGATCGGACATTAGGAGGAAATTCTGCACTGTAAGGGTAGTGAGGCTCTGGAACAGGTTGTTAAGAGGTGTTCCACCCAGGCTGGATGGAACCTTGGCCAACCTGATCTAGTGGGTGGCAACCCTGCTTATGGCAGGGGGGTTGGAGTCAGATGATCTTAAATGATCTTTAAGGTCTCATCCAACCCAAGCCATTGTGTGAATCTGAGACACTTTCTTCACAAAATACAGGAAACATGTTGATGGGGAATAAAATAAAATATGATGATGATGATGATGATGATGATGATGATGATGATGATAATAATAATAATAATAATAATAATAATAATAATAATAATAATAATAATAATAATAATAATAAAACTTTATTGGAAAAGCAATTATGTATTGGAATAGGTTGCACAGAGAAGAAAAATCCCTTCACTGGAAATTTTCACAATGTGTTTTGATAGATTGTTTTCACCTAATCTAAGGATCTAATTTCAAGAGACAGTTGGTTTAAATGAACTCCAGATGTCTCTTCCAATCTATAGGTTTTTAGGATTCTATAATTTTATTAGATTTTTTCTTCTTAATATTAGTCAAATGATTTATGTGACCTTAATGAGCTGGGTTTGCCATATGAGCTCAAAGAGAACAATTTCTTTCTCTGCAGGTAGTCCAACTGATATTGAATGACTTTAAATATCAGGTCTGCTACTGACAGTGCGAAGTATTTTTATTGTTATAAAGGATTCCTCATTACAAATCATATAAATACTTGCCTGCAATTTTACAAGAAGGATGAAGAAATTGTTATAAACATTTTTTCATTTCATGAATTTGCCTTAGGACCTTTTGAGAGGAGAATAGTTCTAGTCAACATATTTATTTATTTATTTATTTATTTTATTTTATTTTAGAAAACAGAACAAGTGGATTCAATGTATTTTTCATTTATATTACGACATTCAAATTAATGGAATCTGACTGTGTTTTCAGCACCCTGTGTGAAGGTGTATTGGCAAGGTTTTGGTAGCAGGGGGTTGGGGTACAGGAGTGGACTGTGTGAGAGGAGTCCAGAAGCTGCCCCAAGTTAGATAAGAGCCAGTTCCAGTCAGCTCAAAAAGGGACCTGCTGCTTGTTGAAACTGAGTCAATGAGTGATGCTGGTTGTGCTTCTGTGGGAGCAGATTTCAGAAAGAGAAAACCTGCTGCACATTAGCTTAAAGGAAGAAATAAGAAAATATATAGAGAAAATGACTCTGCAGATACCAAGGTCAATGAAGAAGGAGTGGAAGGAGGCGCTGCAGGCACCTGAGCAGAAATTTCCGTATGGTCCATGGAGAGGACCATTGCACAGCAGGCTGTCCCCTGCAGCCCATGCTGTACCATGGCAGAACAGATATCCACACTGGAGTCTGTGGAGGAACCCATGGTTGAGCAGGTGGATGTGGCCAAAAGAAAGCTTCAGCTCGTGGAGAGCTCAGGCAGGAACAGACTTGAGGCCAGAACTGCAACTCATGGAGAGGTGTCCATGGTATAGCAGGTGGTCTGGCAGGAGCTACTGCCTATGGGGTACCCATGCTTGAGTAGTTCATTCCTGAAAGATGGACTCTGTGGCACAGACCTATATTGCAGCAGTTCTTGAAGAACTGTAACCGGTGGGAAGCCCATGTTGGATCAGTTTGAGACGGACTGCATCCCTTGGGACTGCATCCCTTGGAAAGGACTGCATCTCTTGGATGCCACCCTGGATCAGGGGAAGAGAGTGAGGATGAAGGATTAGAAGAGACAGAGTATTATGGACTGACCAAAACACCTACTTCCTGTTTCTCTGCACTGCAGGAACCTCATTATGTTCAACAAAAGGAAATGTTAAACCCTGCCTTTTGGAAGGAATAAATGCATGCACCTGCTGTCCAGATGTCTGGAAAGCAGCTTAACGAAAAAGGCCCTGGGGGCCCGATTCCACACCTGTTCATGAGCCAACAATACACCCTTTAGAAAAAGGAGAACAACAGTGTCCTGGACTGAATTACAAAGAGCACTGTCACTAGATCAGTAGATGGAAGTTATCCTTCCTCTCTGCTTAGTCCTGGTGAGACACATCTGGGTGTTGGGTTCAATGCTGGGCTCCCCAGGAAAAGAGAACCATGAACATACTAGAGCAAATCCAGTTAAGGCACACAAATATGATGAAAGGACTGAGCTATCTGTTATGCGAGAAGAGGCTTAGAGTTGGCAGTGTTTAGCCTACAGAAGTCTAATGGGGCAACTTACTCATGTTCATAAAGATTTGATAGCGGTAGTAAAAAAAATGGAGCCACTTCTAATGGTGTCCAGTGACAGGTCAAGAGGCAATGGACGGGAAATGAAATAGAGGGACTGAAACAGAAGAAATTTAGTTGCTGTCTTATGAAGGGGTTGTTCATATCAGAGAAGGGTAAGCTCCAGGTAGACCTTATAGCAGACTTCCAGTACATAAAGATGGCCTACAGGAAAGATGAGAAGGAACTGTTTGTCAAAAAAAATTGTAGTGATAGGACAAGGAGAAATGTCTTTAAGCTAAAAGAGGGTAGATTTAGATTAAGTATTCGGAAGAAATTATTTACTCAGAGGGTGGTGAGGCACCAGAACAAGATGCCCAGAGAAATTGTGAATGCCCCATCCCTGGAGGTTGGATGGGGCTTTAAGCAAGCCGGTCTAGGGGAAGGTGTCCTTGCCCATGACAGAGGAGTTGGATCCTGGTGAACTTTATGGTCCCTTCCAACCCAAACCATTCTATGATTCTATGATTCTGGTTAAGTATAAGAGAGAATGTATTTATTTATTTATTTATTTATTTATTTATTTATTTTAATGTAATGACACCAAGCTGGACAGTGCAGTCGATACAGTAGAGGGAAGAGATACCATCCAGAGGGACCTGGACAGGCTGGAGAAGTGGGTCCATGAGAACCTAATGAAGTTCAACAAGGCCGAGTGCAAGGTGTTGCACTTGGGCTGGTGCAATCCCAGGTATTTATATAGACTGGGAGAAGAAGAAGTTGAGAGCAGCCCTGCGGAGAAGGACTTGAGGGTCCTGATGGACGAGAAGCTAGACATGAGCTGGCAGTGTGTGCTTTCAGCCTGGAAGGCCAATTATATCCTGCTCTGCATTAAAAAAGGGTTGGCCAGCAGGAGAGGGAGGTGATTGTCCCCCTCTACTCTGCTCTTGTGAGACCCCACCTGGAATACTGCATGTGTAGGCCTGGGGCCTCCAGCACAAGAAAGACGTGGAGATCTTGGAACAGGTCCAGAGGAGGGCCATGAGGATGATCAGAAAGCTGGAGCACCTCTCCTATGCAGAAAGGTTAAGGGAACTGGGCTTGTTTGGCTTGGAGAAGAGAAGGCTCCAGGGAGACCTCATTGTGACCTTCCATTACTTGAAGGGACAGTATAAACAGGAGGGGGAACACCTGCTCACATAAGTAGGTAGTGATAGGACAAGGGAGAATGATTTTAAACTAGGACAGGAAAGATTTAGGCTGGAAATTAGGAGAAAGCTTTTCACTCAGAGGGTGGTAAGGCACTGGAACAGGTTGCCCAAGGAGGCTGTGGATGTCCCATTCCTGGAGGCATTCAACACCAGGCTAGATGCAGCTCTGGTCAGCCTGCTCTAGTGGTTGGCAACCCTGTCCAGAGCAGGGGGGTTGAAACTAGATGGTCCTTTTCAATCCAGGCCATTATATGATATGTCCAGTGAGACTGTGAATCTTCCATCCTTGGAAACATTTGAATCTGTCTGGACACAGCTAGGGGTAATCTGCTGTAGCTGACTCTGCAAGAGGTTGGGCTAGGCAATGTCCAGACATCCCAACCAGCCTCAACTGCTCTATGTTTTTTCTAGGTAGCTTTATATACCCAGAGTAAATAACAAGAACAAGGCAATTATGTAGTCTTCCTCCCTGACACCTAATTAATTCTCTTTTACTAAACTGTATAATGCCCATACACACTCAGGAAACTGAAGTAAAATGCATAAACACACAATTATTATTATTATTAGCATTAACATTAATGAGATTAATAATAGCAATGATAACAATAATAATAATAATTTTAACCAGAAACAGATGGATAACTCAGAAATTCTGCTAGATAAACATTTAATATTTTATATGTTGTTCGCGTGAAAGGTGGAAACTACTTCAACTCTAATTCTGAAAATGTTGCAAAACAGATTGTGCAGAAACACTTAGCATAAGAAACGGCATTTAAAATGTAAGGAAAATGGCAAAAAAATCATATCACCCATAGAAACAAACTATTGTTTTTTTTGTCTATTCGTTCTTCCACCAGCTCCAAGCATGCAAGAACATTTCAATTACAGCCCCTGCATCCATTTATAATCTCCTACTCAATTAGTAAGAATGCAAACAAACAAGGATTCCTATTACTTTTGTTCTGCTGCAGATGTATATTTCCTGCTACTCTTCCCACGCTGCTTTATTCTATTTTTCAGTGTATTGTAACACTGCAGTATTAGCATTTCACTTTTCATCTAGCAGCTACTTTGAGTGTTCTGAGTGACCAACAGTGTATTCAATGACCTTCAGATAGAAAATATATATATATATTTTAAAACAAGATTTAATTAAATGCAACTTGTCACATCCAACTCAATTCATTTTAGCTTTTATATACTTGTAAATCTTTTGTAGTGTTAATGGCATTATCTTAGTGCATTCGTTGACAATATGAGCTGTTTTATGTTTTGTCTATCTGCTTTGAAAAAGTCCAGGTGGGATGAATGTAATTTTGGTTGGTTCCTGTAGGGCAGAGTGCACCATCAGGAAGTTTACAGATGACAGAAAGGTTGATACGTGAAAGGGTCATCCTGCCATCCCGAGTGAATAAATGTGCTGACAGGAACTTCATGAGGTTCAACAAGAACTGAAAGGTACTGCATCTGGGGAGGAACAATCCCAAGCACCAGTACATGCAGGGGACCACACAGCTGGAAAGCAACATGATAGAAAAGGACCTGGACGTGCTGGTGAACATCAGGTTGAACATGAGTCAACAGTGTGCCCTAGCATCAAAGAAGGGTAATGGTTTTGGCTGCATTAGCCAAAACACTGCAAGCCAGATGAAGGAGGTGATCCTTCCCATCTGTTCAGTTTGGTTAAGTCTGCACCTAAATACTGTGTGCAGTTCTGGGCTCTCTTGTACAAAAGAAAAATAAACATATTAGAAAGAGTCCTGTGAAGAGCCATGAAAAGAGTAAGGGGACTGAAGCATCTCTCCTGTGAGGAAAGGCTGAGAAAGATGGGAGTGTTCAGCCTAGAGAAAAGAAGACTCTCCTCTGATGAGAAGAATCTCATCAACATATGTAAATCATGAAGAAAGTGTGCAAAGACGATATGGAACCAGGCCGTTTTCAGTGACGCTTAGTTCCAGGACAAGAGGAAATGGGCACAAACTGAAACACCTGAGGTTCCCTAAGAGTATCTGGAAACACTTTTTTACTCTGTAATGGATGGATCATTGGAACAGGTTGTCCAGAGAGGTTGTGGAGTCTCCCTTCTTTGAGATATTCAAAAGTGATCTGGACATGGTCAAATCAAGTGATTCTAGGTGTCCATGTTTAAACAGGGTGTTGGACCAGATGACCACCAGAGGCCCCTTCCAACCTCAACCTTTCTGTAAAGTCTTTCATCAAGCAAAATGCAAAATACATTTTTGCATTTATACTTAAAGCAGTGTTAGGATTATTTAATCACTATCTAGAAAATTAGATTTTCTAACAGAAATTGCTTCTCAATGATATACCACCATCAAAGGAAATAGATAACATATAAAATAATAAATATATTAAAACTTGCATGTTTACATTGACATAGAAACAAAACCTCTGTAGTACAAAATACTGTGAGTTCAGGCCTATCCAATAATCCATTAACTCTAATGTAAACTCAAAAGTGAGCTTTCCCAGTACTAGGATTTCTTAGGATCTCTTTCTTCTTGAAAGACAGCCTGTCCATCTGAGGATTTATTTCAAACTAATGTTATTTTTGTATGACAGGGAACCTCAAAGATTTCATCAGAGAATGAGAAATCAACCTCAGTGCCATGTAAAGTAAACACAAACGTTTGTTATTGGTATAAGACTTGTGGCAGTTATATGTATGATTACTAATAATTGTAGACGTTGTCTAGGATAAATTAATTGGCATTCCACATCATTTTATCCCAGATTTGCTGCATTAGTCAGCTTTTTAATTAATATTAGGTTGCAATGGCAAAGAGTATGAAATAAATTGAATAGATTCAATAAAATATTTTAATCATTTAAACCTTAATTGATGTTTTTGCTTGATTTTAAAAATATCTATAAAGACAAGAGAAAAATGGATCCATCCTGCTTATTATGTCCCAAATAAATATGCACTTCTTTGAAACCTATAAAAATAGAATGAAAACTATTTTATGCAAAGAGAGTCAGTATAGTCCAGTAAGCTACAGCAAATGACTATGGAGGCAGCACCCATGTCAGCAATCAAATTGCTGTGTGGCTATAAAATTAGTTACTTCCCATATACCTCAGTTTTGGCTGTCAAGAAGAATAGAAAATGACAGGATGTCTTCCCTGTATCATACTGAGTAGAGAACACATTATTTTTTATTATCATTATTATTTTAATTTTTGTTAAAAAAAAAATAAAAAATGTCAGGGCCTGAGAAGATTAGACAGAAAATATAGGAAATAGGTGATATTAAGATTGCTGTGGCAGGTCCAAAAAGACATTCATGATGGGGAACAACAGAAGGTAAAAAGTAATCAAATCCACAGCAGTACAGGAAGGAACTATATATAACATGACTTCAAAAATTAAAGAATTATACTAATTCTTAATTGTGGAAGCTGAGAATCACTTTCTCATACCTACTTTGCATCTAAAACCTGAATATATGATATGAACATCCCTCAAATCTTGTAACTCCTATGCATTCTGAACTCCCCAAAATGACTAATCTCACAAAGCTTTTTCCTGCCAAAAGGGATGATAAGCAAACTTACAATGAATCGTTTATTAATGAGAAATGCTGCTGTAGTCTCTGAATCCCTTTATATTCTTTGAGCTGAACTGTGATGAACTGGGATAAAAAAAAATAAATAAAAAAAATAAAAAAAAAACAGGGCTTGGAGGTGATCAATATGTTTGTCTGAACAGAGTGGTGTGTCAGCACTGCCCCTCCACATCTCCTTGTGCAGGGAGATGAAATGTGCATGGGGCCTTCATCACCCTGGCAGTTTATTTTAATCTACCTCTACATCAGGAGGCTGCCTGCACTCCATGCTGATAACAAAGCACTACCACTTTTCAAAGTGACAGGGCACAGTGACATACCAACACTGGAACTTAAATGAAAAGCCTTTTCTAATTTAACTGCTAATCTGCTGAAGCTATGTTCACACCAAGCACTCTTGTTTTCTATTAAAACTTGTATCTGGAAAAAACAACAACAACAACGACAACATCACAGTGTATGACATTGCCTTTTTTTGGTAGCAGTCAAGGCAGGAAGGAGATGAAAAGCTAGGGAACAGAGGAGAGTATTTTTCACACTGTTAAGTGTCAGGTGTTTGTCAAGTAGAAATTGTACAGGATATACTAGCACTTTCTGGACGCTGTAGGAAACTGACTGGTTTGCTATTAAAATGGAAATTCTCTGAAGTAAGGTACATTGTAATTAATATGCTTATAATGGCAAAAAATACTTTATGTTAAATTAATATTCAGATCTACAATTATTAACTGAAGAACTGAAAATTTAGGACAAATCAGTAATAATAACAATTTTAGTAGGTTTTTAAGGACACAGTGGCAAGTAATCAATTCATGCTTCTAAATATTTCTTTCACTTCTACTGATATCCCAATAAATTAACCTATAGCATTTTTAGTTTGTTATTTGGAAAAGAAGTATAACAGAGGATAAAAAGATGATATTGTTGCTTTAGAAAACATTCACAGTAATATCCACTTAAACCTGTTAATGTTTTTGGAAATAATATTTTGCTTTAGGCAGGCAGCAAGATTTCTGGCAATTTATCTCTTGGACAGATAGAAAGTATGAAGACTGGCTTGTTCTTGTTCTTGTTCTTGTTCTTGTTCTTGTTCTTGTTCTTGTTCTTGTTCTTGTTCTTGTTCTTGTTCTTGTTCTTGTTCTTGTTCTTGTTCTTGTTCTTGTTCTTGTTCTTGTTCTTGTTCTTGTTCTTCTTGTTCTTGTTCTTGTTCTTCTTCTTCTTCTTCTTCTTCTTCTTCTTCTTCTTCTTCTTCTTCTTCTTCTTCTTCTTGTTCTTCTTCTTCTTGTTCTTCTTCTTGTTCTTCTTCTCCTTGTTGTTGTTGTTGTTGTTGTTGTTGTTGTTGTTGTTGTTGTTGTTGTTGTTGTTGTTGTTCTTCTTCTTCTTCTTCTTCTTCTTCTTCTTCTTTTTCTTCTTCTTCTTCTTCTTCTTCTTCTTCTTCTTCTTCTTCTTCTTCTTCTTCTTCTTCTTCTTCTTCTTCTTCTTCTTCTTCTTCTTCTTCTAAGCACATTCTGCTTCCCTTGGTTTCCTTCAACACATTTTTCAGAATATTGTTTCAGCGGATTGGGTAAATATCAAAATATTGTCTTCTATGTAATCACATGAGTAAGCCATCAGCCTGTCACTACTTGACTGATCAAGACTTGGACCAATTAAAAATAAAACATATGGCTTATATCTTAACAAAATTGTATAGATAAATATAAATTTAAAATCAACAGTGGCTAAGACTAGAGGGTAACTTTGAAATGTTTATAAAGCAGAAAAAATAAAATAAAATAAAAATTTGAATTTTATGGTTATGCATTGTTATTTAGTATCAGTATTTCCTACTTAACAAAACAATTCTTACAGTATTTATTATTTAGAAGCAAATAAAAAGAATCTGGTGAAAGATATATATATATTCTTAATAGATGTTTACCTAATGCTAAATATCTCAAGCTCATGAAATTATAATAACATATTGAACACACTGGACATACTTTCCATGTGAAAACATTCTTAGTTAAACAAAATACAGAAATAAAATTACAGCAGTTAGTAATTCATTAATTATTTAGAACTATTTTTCTAATACTTAATGCTAAACTGAATATTATATTTTCTCCTTTCTTAAAATTCTGTTTGGATATGTGAAGTCATCAGCCTTAGTGACACAATACAAGTTTAATTAATGAATTACTTTGACCCAACTTTTCAGACATATATTTTTTATATATAGAACTGGGTAGAGACTGCCACTTTCTGAACAGTGTTTTCATTTATCTATAGTCTTGGGGCAAATTTTATCTGGGGCAAATGACTCTTTGGGGCAAATGTCACATTCTGTGGTTAGCATTTGTACTGGTTTCAGTTAGGACAGAGTTAATTTTCTTCCTAGTAGCCGGTAGAATGGGGGGGGGGAGGGGGGTGTGCAATCTGTGGAAGGGAAAGGGGAAGATATTTTTTCTTGCTTGTTCACTCTCCCTTTCTCCTTCACCACCCTCTTATCCTCCAAAGCAGAATACTTACTTGGCAGGGGGATCTCTGCAGTTAACTGTATTGGAGGCTGAAATGAGTCTGACTGGGAATGAGTGGCAAAAGCACTGTATTGTGACTGGCCCAGATGCTCCATGTATCCTTGGCATAGACTATCTTAGAAGAGGATATTTCAAGGAGTCAAAAGGGTTCTAATGTCTAATGGTGAGTGGAGACTGACAGTGGACTATCATGGCCTGAATGAAGTCACACCGCCACTGAGTGCTGCAGTGCAAAACATGCTGGAACTTCAGTACAAACTGGAACCAAAGGCAGCCAAGTGGTATGCCAAAACTGATATCGCTAATGCATTTTTATCCATCCCTCTAGCAGCAGAGTGCAGGCCACAGTTTGCTTTCACTTGGAGGGGAGTCCAATATACTCAGAATCGGCTGCCCCAGGGGTGGAAACACAGCCCTACTATTTGCCATGGACTGATCCAGTCTGCTCTGGAGCAGGGGGAGGCTCCTGAGCACCTGCAGTACATCGATGACATTATTGTGTGGGGTGACACAGCAGAGGAAGTTTTTGAGAAAGGGAAGAAAATAGTCCAAATCTTTCTGAAGGCCAGTTTTGCCATAAAACATAACAAAATCAAAGGACATGCACGAGAGATCCAGTTTTTAGGAATAAAATGGCAAGATGGATGCCGTCAAATCCCAATGGATGTGATCAACAAAATAACAGCTATGTCTCTACCAATTAGCAAAAAAAGAAACACAAGCTTTCCTAGATGTCATGGGGTTTTGGAGAATGCACATTCCAAATTACAGTCTGATTGTAAACCCGCTCTACCAAGTAACCCGTAAGAAGAAGAGCAACCTGAAAAGAGGTTGTCCTGGTTTCAGTTAGGACAGAGTTAATTCCGTAAGAAGAAAGAGTTTGAATGGGGCCCTGAGCAATGACAAGCCTTTGAACAAATTAAGCAGGAAATAGTCCATGCAGTAGCCCTTGGGCCAGTCCGAAATGGACCAGATGTAAAGAATGTGCTCTACACTGCCGCTGGGGAGAACGGCCCAACCTGGAGCCTCTGGCAGAAAGAAGCTGGGGAAACTCGAGGTTGACCCCTGGGGTTTTAGAGTTGGGGATACAGAGATCTGAGGCCCACGACACTCCAACTGAAAAGGAGATATTGGCAGCATATGAAGGAGTTTGATTTGCTTCAGAGGTGGTCGGTACTGAAGCACAGCTCCTCCTAGCACCCCAACTGCTGGTACTAGGCTGGATGTTCAAAGGAAGAGTCCCCTCTACACATCATGCAACTGATGCTACATGGAGCAAGTGGGTTGCACTGATTACTCAGAGGGCTCAAATAGGAAACCCCAGTCACCCAGGAAACTTGGAAGTGATTATGGACTATCCAGAAGGCAAATACTTTGGGATATCATCAGAGGAGGAGGTGGGTCGTGCTGAAGAAGCCCCACTGTACAACCAGTTGCCAGAGAATGAAAAGAAATATGCCCTGTTCACTGATGGGTCCTGTCCTATTATGGGGAAGCATCGGAGATGGAAGGCTGCTGTATGGAGTCCTACACGACGAGTTGCAGAAGCTGCTGAGGGAGAAGGTGAATTGAGTAAGTTTGCAGAAGTGAAAGCCATTCAGCTGGCTTTAGACATTGCTGAATGAGAAAAATGGCCAGTTCTCTATCTCTACACCGATTCATGGATGGTAGCAAATGCCCTGTGGGGATGGTTACAGCAATGGAAGCAAAACAACTGGCAGCACAGGGGCAAACCCACCTGGGCTGCTGCACTGTGGCAAGATGTTGCTGTATGGGTGGAGAACCTGGTTGTAAAGGTATGCCACGTAGATGCTCATGTGCCCAAGAATCGAGCTACTGAAGAACATCAAAACGACCAGCAGGTGGATCAGGCTGCTAAGATTGAAGTGGCTCAGGTGGACCTGGATTGGCAGCATAAAGGTGAATTATTTATAGCCCAATGGGCCCATGACACCTCAGACCATCAAGGTAGAGATGCAACATACAGATGGGCTCGTGATCGAGGGGTGGACCTGACCATGGACGCTATAGCACAGGTTATTCATGACTGTGAAACATGTGCTGCAGTCAAGCAAGCCAAACGGCCAAAGCCTCTTTGGTATGGAGGATGATGGCTGAAGTATAAATATGGAGAGGCCTGGCAGATCGATTACATCACACTCCCTCAAACTCGCAATGGCAAACGCCACATACTTACAATGGTGGAGGCAACCACTGGATGGCTGGAAACATACCCTGTGCCTCTTGCCACTGCCCGGAACACTACTCTGGGCCTTGAAAAGCAAGTCCTATGGCGACATGACACCCCAGAAAGAATAGAGTCAGACAATGGGACTCATTTTGGAAACAACTTTGACACTTGGGTCAAAGAGCATGGTATTGAATGGGTGTATCACATCCCCTATCATGCACCAGCCTCTGGGAAAGTTGAACGATACAATGAACTGTTAAAGACTACATTGAAAGCAATGGGTGCTGGAACATTCAAAAACTGGGATATGTATTTGGCAAAGGCCACCTGTTTAGTCAATACTAGGGGATCTGCCAACCGAGCTGGACCTGCCCAATCAAACCTGTTATGTACTGTAGAAGGGGACAAAGTTCCTGTAGTGCACGTAAGAAACATGCTGGGTAAAACAGTCTGGGCTACTCCTGCCTCAGGAAAAGGCAAACACATTCGTGGAGTTGCTTTTGCTCAGAGACCTGGATGCACTTTGTGGGTAATGCAAAAAAACGGAGAGGTCCAGAGTGTACCTCAAGGGGGTTTAATACTGGGTGAGAATAGTCCATGAGTTGAACTGTGTCATGTTAATTATTATATAATACTGCATGTCATCACTACCATGATTACTATATACCCTAGATGAAAATGGTGATTAATTAGAATGTATGGGAAAGAGTGTAACCATAGCATGACATAAATGGTATGGAATAAGGGGTGGATAGATATCCTGGTTTCAGTTAGAACAGCATTAATTTTCTTCCTAGTAGATGGAAGAATGTTATGTTGTGGATTAGGATGAGAAGAGTGCTGATAACATGTTGATGTTATCAGCATGGGCACTTTACTCAGCATCTGGCCTGATGGCCTCAGACGGGTCCCTATCTTTTAGGGGAAAAACAGATCCTGGGCCAAGAGCTGGCAGGGCTCATTGAGAGGGCTTTAAACTAGGTAAGAAGGGGGATGGGGCTGAAGCAAGGATGGTTGGAGCTGTGCCAGGGGGAACGATAGCAAGGCTGGGGGATAAGGCAATGGCCCAGCTGAAGTGCATCTACACCACTGCACGCAGCATGGGTAACAAACAGGAGGAGCTGGAAGCCATCGTGCAGCGGGCAGGCTATGACCTGGTTGCCATAACGGAGACGTGGTGGAACCAGTCTCATGACTGGAGTGCTGCAATATCTGGCTATAAGCTCTTCAGAAGGGACAGGCAGCACATAAGGGGTGGTGGTGTGTCTCTCTGTATTAGAGAGTCTTTCAATGTTGTAGAACTGGAGGCTGGGAATGACAAGGTCGAGTCCCTTTGGGTTAGGATCGGCAGGGACAACAAGGCTAGTGTCCTGGTCGAGGTCTGCTATAGACCGCTGAACCAGGATGAGGAGACGGATGAGGAGTTCTACAGGCAGCTGACAGAAGTTGCAAAATCTTCAGCGCTTGTACTCATGGGGGACTTCAACTTCCCTGACATATCCTGGAAGCATAACACAGCCCAGAGAAAGCAGTCTAGGAGGTTTCTGGAGACAGTGGAAGATAGCTTCCTGACACTGCTGTTTAGTGAGCCTACCAGGGGTGGTGCCCCGCTAGACCTTCTCTTCACAAACAGAAGGAATGGGACCAGTAAAACTGCTGTATTGGTCTTCCGGAGGGCTGACTTTGTGCTGCTGAGGACACTGGCTGGTAGAGTCCCTTGGGAGGCGATTCTGAAGGGCAGAGGAGTCCAGGAAGTTGCTCTTCAAGAGGGAAATCTTAATGGCACAGGAACGGTCTGTCCCCACGTGCCTTAAGAAGAGCTGGCGGGGAAGAAGACCAACCTGGCTGAACAGAGAATTGTGGCTTGATCTTAGGAGAAAAAAGAGGGTTTGTAATCTTTGGAAAAGTGGGCAGGCCACTAGGGAGGACTATAAGGATGTTGTGAGGCTGTGCAGGGACAAAATTAGAAAGGCCAAAGCTCATCTGGAGCTCAATCTGGCTACTGCCGTTAAAGATAACAAAAAAATGTTTTTATAAATACATCAACACAAAAAGGAGGAGTAAGGAGAATCTCCATCCTTTACTGGATGTGGGGGGAAACTTAGTTACAAGAGATGAGGAAAAAATGGAGGTGCTTAATGCCTTCTTCGCCTTAGTCTTTAGCGGCAATACTGGTTGTTCTCTGGATACCCAGTACCCTGAGCTGGTGGAAGGGGATGGCGAGCAGGATGTGGCCCTCACTATCCATGAGGAACGGGTTGGTGACCTGATACGGCATGTGGATGTGCACAAGTCAATGGGGCCGGATGGGATCCACCCAAGGGTACTGAGAGAACTGGCAGAGGAGCTGGCCAAGCCGCTTACCATCATTTATCGACAGTCCTGGCTATCGAGGGAGGTCCCAGTTGACTGGCGGCTAGCAGACGTGATGCCCATCTACAAGAAGGGCCGCAGGGCAGACCTGGGAAACTACAGGCCTGTCAGTTTGACCTCAGTACCAGGGAAGCTCATGGAGCAGATCCTCTTGGGAGTCATCATGCGGCACTTGAAGGGCAAGCAGGCAATCAGGCCCAGTCAGCATGGGTTTATGAAAGGCAGATCCTGCTTGACGAACCTCATCTCCTTCTATGATAAAGTGACACGCTGGGTGGATGAGGGAAAGGCTGTGGATGTGGTCTACCTTGACTTCAGCAAGGCTTTTGACACTGTCTCCCACAGCATTCTCCTCAAGAAACTGGCTGCTCTTGGCTTGGACTGGCGCACGCTTTGTTGGATTAGAAACCGGCTGGATAGCCGGGCCCAAAGAGTTGTGATGAATGGAGTCAAATCCAGTTGGAGGCCGGTCACTAGTGGCGTTCCCCAGGGCTCGGCACTGGGACCGGTCCTCTTTAACATCTTTATCGATGATCCGGATGAGGGGATCAAGTGCACCCTCAGTAAGTTTGCAGATGACACCAAGTTAGGTGCATGTGTCAATCTGCTTGAGGGTAGGAAGTCTCTGCAGGAGGATCTGGATAGGCTGGACTGATGGGTTTAAGCCAACTGTATGAAGTTCAATAAGGCCAAGTGCCGGGTCCTGCACCTGGGGCGCAACAACCCCAAGCAGAGCTACAGGCTGGGAGATGAGTGGTTGGAGAGCTGCCAGGCAGAGAAGGACCTGGGAGTGATGGTGGACAGTCGGCAGAATATGAGCCAGCAGTGTGCTCAGGTGGCCAAGAAGGCCAACGGCATCCTGGCTTGCATAAGAAACAGTGTGACCAGCAGGGCTAGGGAGGTGATTGTCCCCCTGTACTCGGCTCTGGTGAGGCCGCACCTTGAGTACTGTGTTCAGTTTTGGGCCCCTCGCTACAAGAAGGACATCGAGGTGCTTGAGCAGGTCCAGAGAAGGGCGACGAAGCTGGTGAGGGGCCTGGAGAGCAAGTCCTATGAGGAGCGGCTGAGGGATCTGGGCTTGTTCAGCCTGGAGAAAAGGAGGTTTAGGGGTGCCCTTATTGCTCTCTACAGATGCCTTAAAGGAGGCTGTAGTGAGGTGGGGGTTGGTTGTTCTTCTACGTGCCTGGTGACAGAATGAGGGGGAATGGGCTTAAGTTGCACCAGGGAAGTTTTAGGTTGGATCTTAGGAAGAACTTCTTTACTGAAAGGGCTGTTAGGCGTTGGAACGAGCTGCCCAGGGAAGTGGTGGAGTCACCATCCCTGGGAGTCTTTAAAAGACATTTAGATGTAGAGCTTAGGGATATGGTTTAGTGGGGACTGTTAGCGTTAGGTCAGAGGTTGGACTCGATGATCTTGAGGTCTCTTCCAACCTAGAAATTCTGTGATTCTGTGATTCTGTTATGTTTTAATTGTTGCACAGCAGTGCTTACACCAAGCTAAGGACATATCAGCTTCTCACTCTGTTCTGCCAATGGGCAGGCTGGGGGTGCAGCAAGAGCTGGGAGGGGATAGACCCAGGACAGCTGACCCAAACTAGCCAAATTGGTATTCCATACCATCTGATGTCATGCTAAACAATATATAGGGGTGGCTAGCCAGGGGGAGGGGGGCCGGACAGCTCGGATGTAGGCTGGGCATCGGTTAGTGGGTGGTGAGCAATTGCATTTTGTATCACTTGGTTCTTACACATTATTGGTAGTACTATTATCATCATTATTGTTATTATTATTATTGTTACTATTCTTCTTCTGTCTTAATAAACTGTCTTTATCTCAACTCACAGGCTTCATTTTCCCATTTCTCTCCCCCATCCCAGAGAGGGCGAGGGGAGGGTGAGCAAATGGCTGTGTGGTGTTTAGGTGCCAACCAGGTTAAACCACAACAGCATTATATACTGTTCCAGTTTTGTTAAATCAGTTTTAATCTCTTCTCTGGAAATGAATTTATCTTAGTTATATGATATAATATAATGTTCTTTGCTTAGGATTATGTCAGAGAGGAACCATGGACATATATAAAAACCTTCACAGAATGTGTTTTATAGAATTCTTTCTTGTTGACTCTACCGTTTCTCTTTCCTTTTTTATTATTTTATTTTATTTATTTTATTTTATTTTATTTTATTTTATTTTATTTTATTTTATTTTATTTTATTTTATTTTATTTTATTTTATTTTATTTTATTTTATTTTATTTTATTTTATTTTATTTTATTTTATTTTATTTTATTTTATGTTGTTATTTTTTTTTCCAAGCTATAAATTATTATTTCTCTATTCCCTCAGAAAAATAGTAGATCTTTATTTAGCACTATTTAAGGGTGGCTTAGGTGTTTATTATATATTTATGAACTATAACGTATTTAAACACATATCCATGCATAAGTAACAGAATAAACTAAGGAAAAAATATTTTTAAACCATTGGATTAACAATAGATAGATCAGTTATATCTGTCTGATAATTTTATAGGAGATGAAATAGGACATAAGAAAAGCTATTTTAGCTTATAAGCTATCCTTATCTGCACAGTATATTGGGAGAAGGAGAGAATGTACAAATGTCATTTGAAATTAGACTTGATTAGACTTAAAGGAAGGAAAGAAGGAAGGAAAGAAGGAAGGAAGGAAGGAAGGAGGAAGAGCGAGAGAGGGAGGGAGGGAGGGAGGGAGGGAGGGAGAGAAGTGTCATTTTTAAACATAACAGCAAGGTCTTAATGGTCTAAATGTATAAATGAGTGATCCTTCAAAGTGGTATGAAAACAAAATCTCTCTTTCTTTTTTTCTTTTTCTTTCTTTCTTTCTTTCTTTCTTTCTTTCTTTCTTTCTTTCTTTCTTTCTTTCTTTCTTTCTTTCTTTCTTTCTTTCTTTCTTTCTTTCTTTTCTCTCTCTCTCTCTTTCTCTTTCTCTCTCTTTCTCTCTCTCTCTCTCTTTCTCTCTCTCTCTCTCTTTTCCTTCCTTCCTTCCTTCCTTCCTTCCTTCCTTCCTTCCTTCCTTCCTTCCTTCCTTCCTTCCTTCCTTCCTTCCTTCCTTCCTTCCTTCCTTCCTTCCTTCCTTCCTTCCTTCCTTCCTTCCTTTTTCTACACAATTCTCTTTGTCATTCAATTTCTTATTATATTGGTATGTAACATCATGTGCAATTAATGAAAGAGAAAAGAGAAGATTCTAATAATAGCTGAAGAGAAAGACTTAAGGAACGATATCTTGTGAATAGATTTTTGCAATTAACCATTGATTTATCTTTTACTTACTTAATTATTAATTATTCCAATGTCTTACCCAGATTTAGAAACAGTGTATTAAGGTATAAATTTATTTTTGTGAGAACTTTTTCACTTCTGTCCCTGGAAAGGTGTTAGAACAGCTTGCTCTGGATGCCATTTCCAAGCAATTGGAAGAGAAGAATGTTATGAGGAGTAGTCAGCATGGATTCACCAAAGGGAAATCATGCTCAACCAACCTCGTAGCCTCGTATGATGGCATCACCAGCTGGGTAGATGGGGGGGAGAGCAGTGGATGTCATCTACCTTGACTTTAGCAAGGCTTTTGAATGAAACTGTCTCCCATGACATCCTGCTAGCAAAGCTGAGAAAGTGTGGGATTTTATTATTATTATTATTATTGTTATTGTTATTGTTATTGTTATTGTTATTGTTATTGTTTATCTTGCTATTCCAGCTGATGTTTGGCTTTAAAGATTATTGAAATCAGGTGGTAGAATGTCTTAAAAAAAGTCTAAAAAAATAAAAAATAAAAAAATCAACATATAAACTGAAGCTTAGATCAAACGTTTAAATTGTCTATTTTTATTTTTGAGAATTTAATTGATTTTATGGCTCAGTGGATAGAGACGTACTGATGCATAAATAACTTGTACTATATGATGATGGTGCTGATAACAGTTTGATCTTTTATCTGAAAATAGACCATTCTGTGCTTTCAAAGCTGCCTTTCCTTTAATAACCAACGATTAGGTGCCAGTAGGTGATTCTGTGATTTTGTGTGATTCTGTAAATGATCAAATTTCATTAATGTGAAAATAAAAATTCTGCTTCTTGTAAAATTCCAAACTTTGATTACATTCTCCAGTAAAAAAGGTCAACCAATTAACAAGTGTTCTGTGTATAGTAAAAACACAGGATTGTTTAATATATTAAAGGGAACATCAGTAAACTGTCTGTAAATTTTGGAATTCAAAAATTATTTACAGAGTTCTGCTGGCTAGTACAATTTCAGTATGTACTGTTCACATACAAGCATAGGGAATCTCATTCACAGAGTTCAAAATCTCTGTGGTAAGTCAGTAGAAAGCAGGAAGGAGAAAATCTGATGGGTGAAATAATAAGCACCTAATCAAAAGAATACTTGAAATGGACTAAGGCCTTTCAAGATCTCATCTAATTACAAAGAAGTGTTTTAGAAAAACAATCTGAAATGCACATTTATTACATATGTTTAAAAGCCACTTCATATATGAAAAAAAATGTTGCAAAAATTAGAAGGCAAAAAAGAATGATAATATCAAACTTTTTTTTTTTTTTTTTTTTTTTTTTTTTTTTTTTTTTTTACTTGAGGTGATAAAAGCATTTGGTAGTGGTTGATTGTGCAGCCTTATATAACTGACAAATGTGGCTCAAAACCATTAAGCCTCCAGCAAGGTGGCACAGCAGATAAAGGTCTAATCATTCATTTGGAAGAATACAGTTCAAGTCTTATAACTTGTGATTCTGCATGAAATGTGTAACACCTCAGCTCTTTCTCAGTTAAAAAATAAAATAAAATTAGATTAAAAAGTTGCATGGTTTAGAGATCATATAATCCCCCTATAGAGGGGATTAGATGAAAGCCTTGCATCAGAAGCCATGGTTTCTATTTGAGACAGATAGTGAAAGAATATCTAGAAAGTATACAGACTAGTTGTTGAATGTATTTTGGCATACATAAATGCAACTTCCTTTAGAATGTCAGTCTACCTTTATTCCAAATCCAACACTCATACCCATCCTAAATTAAATGATAATGTCCCGTGCTTTTCTCTTTCTTGTAGCAAAGTGGAAAATTATTTGCCTGAAGGTGTTTAAACTCATATTCCTTTCTCAAGTACACACTCTACACACACACTCTCAAAAGCCCATAGGTGAACTGTATGGTTTTTAATAGCTTATGTTGTTTCACTGAACAACACTCTAAAGATATCTACAATATTATTTAGAAGCAGAACTTTTTAGAATATGACTTATCAGGCTTAAGGTTATTTTGATATAAACTTCCTTAAACCTGTTTATTTACCCATTGTGAATTTGGAATGTGACATAGGTTTCAACATGAGACCAAAGCTTTGTTCTTGCAATTTATTACATTTCCAAATAAAATTGAAAAATAATTTTCTGAGAGCAAACTGGTGGCAGGTGTGCTTTAGTGTTGACAGCTGCATTTTTGACATGGATCACAGGCAAACTGTAGTGTTCACAGTAGAACATCTGGAACATTTGATCAGATTTAAAGAGCTAATTCAGATGGTCTGTCTATTCTCATTTCACAGGATAAAGGACAGATAATATTATTTTGCATTGTTCATATTAGCACAAGAATAACTCATTAAAACCTTCTGTGAAAAATCTGATATATATATTTAACTAATGTAAATATGTATATATGCAGTAATAACTGGTCAATAAAGCATCACTAAGTTAAAACATATATTTACCCTCCTACAGTATTCAGAAATACTTTGCAAGATTGCTGTTCAGAAATGCAGAACAAAATAGATAGATAGATAGATAGATAGATAGATAGATAGATAGATAGATAGATAGGTAGATAGTGGTATGCATTTTAAACTGTATAGTTTATATCATATTGAAAGTAATTCTATGAACTATTGTTTTTCTGAAGGCTGGAACTGTCTTTCATCAAAACAGTGACCAAAGTGATCAGATCTGAATACCTTTGTATTTGTAATACCTGTCCTGGTTTCAGTTAGAATTAATTTTCTTCCTAGTAGCTGGTGGAATGCTGTGTTTTGGCTTAGGATGAGAAGAGTGCTGATAACACCCCGATGCTTTAATTGTTGCAGAGCAGTGCTTATACTAAGCCAAGGACATCTCAGCTTTTTACTCTGCCCTGCCAACGGGCAGGCTGGGGGTGCAGTAAGAGCTGGGAGGGGACAGACCCGGGCCAGGTGACCCAAACTAGCCAAAGGGGTATTCCATACCATCTGACGTCATGCTAAACAATATATAGGGGTGGCTAGCCGGGGGGAGGGGGCCGGACCGCTCGGGGTTAGGCTGGGCATCGGTCAGCGAGTGGTGAGCAATTGCATTGTGCATCACTTGTTTGTACATATTATTATTACTTTCCTATTATCACCATTGTATCATTATTATTATTATTGTTATTATTATTTTTGTTATTATTATTTTCCTGTCTTATTAAACTGTCTTTATCTCAACTCACGGGCTTCACTTTCCATTTCTCTCCCCCGTCCCAGAGAGGGAGGGGGGAGGGTTTGTGAACGGCTGCATGATGTTTAGCTGCCGGCCGGGTTAAACCACGACAGGTATCTGTTGTTTTTCTTCACAAGAAGCAAATTAAATAAAATTAAATACTAGATCACATTGAAAAAAAAAAAAAAAAAAAAGGATATTTAAAACAAATGGTTGCATTTTTAACATAATATGCCTTTAATCATCCTTATTTTAATAAGACTAGGCTATCCCCAGTTCAAAACCACTATACACATACAGATTTACAAATTCACAGAATGGTTAAGGTTGGAAGGGACCTCTGCTTATCTAGGTTATCTGGGCACAGTATACTCCATGTGTGGCTTCACCGGTGCTGAGTAAAGGGAAAGGATCACCTTTTAACTTTCTGGCTATATTTGGCCTAATGCAGCCAAGAATACCATTAGTCTTCTTAGCAGCAAGGGCACATTGCTGACTCATGTTCAACTTGGTTCCTACTTGGACTCCTAAGTCCTCTTCTTTAGAGCTGAATTTCAGCTGGTTGGTGCCAGCATCTATAGGTACCGGACTTGTTCTTTCCCAGGTCCAGGACTATGCACTTCTCACTTCTCAGCACTTCTCACATCAATGTATGCACATATGACTAGTTTTTGCCTCACATAAGAGTGTACAAAATCTTTCACTTTTGTTTATTTGTTTTTATTCAACAAATCAATTATAGTGGCTGAAATATGCCCTCACCCCTGTCATATATAGTCTTTATCAGATTTCAAATTACAGCAAGTTTTTCTAAATACTCTGTGCCTGCCTTCCTCTTCCTACTTCTGCAGGAGCAATCTATTTCCACTTGGTACAACCTCTCATTCACTCTGTTGGTATGGAGTTAAAATAGTGCCATCTTCTCGGTGGCACCAGTTGTCAGTTCTTCAACATACCGTTATTATATACCTCTCTTGCTTCACCTTTGCTCCAAATCTGCAAAGCTAAGTCTGGCTGTGGCGAGTTAGTCTCAGATTCTAGCCGTATTTGTCTTATTCTGGATGCCATTTCCAAGCAATTGGAAGAGAAGAAGGTTATGAGGAGTAGTCAGCATGGATTCACCAAGGAGAAATCATGTTTAACCATTGCTTTCCATGATGGCATCACCAGGTGGATAGATGGGGGGGAGAGCAGTGGATGTCATTTACCTTGACTTTAGCAAGGCTTTTGAAACTCTCCCCCAAAATTCTGCTAGCAAAGCTGACAAAGTTTGGGATACATGAGTGGACAGTAAGGTGGGTAGAGAACTGGCTGACTGGGCGAGCTCAGAGGGTGGTGATCAGCAGCACAGAGTCCAGCTGGAGAACAAGCGGTGTTCTCCAGGGGTCAGTGCTGGGTCAGGTTTTGTTCAACATCTTTATCAACCACCTTGATGAGACAATAGTGTCTGCCCTCAGTAAGTACAGTGATGATACAAAGCTGGGAGGAGCGGCCTACACACCAGAAGGCTGTGCTGCCTGTCAGCAAGACCTGGACAGGCTGGACAGCTGTGTAGGAAGTAACCAAATGAGGTTTAATAAGAGCAAGTGTAGAGTCCTGCACCTGGGAAGGAACAACTGCAAATATCAGTACAGCCTTGGGGATGAGCTGCTCGAGACGAGATCTGTGAAGAAGGACCTGGGGGTCCTGGTGGACAACAGGTTGACCATGAGCCAGCAGTGTGCCATTGTGGCCAAGAAGGCCAATGGGATCTTGGCATGCATAAAAAAGAGTGTGGCCAGCAGGTCAAGGCAGGTGATCCTCCCCCTCTGCTCTGCCCTGGTCAGGCCTCACCTGGAGTATTGTGTCTGGTTCTGGGCTCCCCGGTACAAAAAAAAAAAAAAAAGATAGGCAGCTCATGGAAAGAGTCCAGCGGAGGGCTACAAAGATGATATGGGGCCTGGAGCATCTTCCCTATCAGAAAAGATTGAGAGACTTGTGTCTGTTCTGCATTGAGAAGAGAAGATTGAGAGGGGATCTTATTAATGTTTACAGGTATCTTAACTGTGTGAGACAGAGGGATTTGGCCAACCTCTTTTCAGTTTGTGGGGATATGACAAGGGGCCATGGCCACAAAATGGAGCACAGCAAGTTCCACACCAACATGTGAAAGAAATTCTTCAGGGTGAGGGTGATGGAGCACTAGAACAGGCTGCCCAGGGTTGTTGTGGAGTCTCCTACTCTAGAGATATTCAAGGCCCGTCTGGGTGCCTCCCTGTGCAACCTGCTCTAGGGAACCTGCTTTTGCAGGGGGTTTGGACCCGATAATCTTGTGAGGCCACTTACAACCACCACAATTCTGTGATTCTTCTATAGCTATCACAGTGTTCCAGTCTCCAATGCATTAGCTTATCTGGCAGCTGAGAATTCAGAGCAATCTTGACTGTAGACTAGCAATTACATACACTTAGTGTCTTTACTTAATCTTTACTTACATAAACAAACTTGCAGCCTTTGGTAAACTACTGCAAGAACATGAATGACAAGGGAAAAAAATGTCTGTTAAGAAGAAATGACTTGTAAAATATACCTACGGAAATTAACTCTAATATACAGCAGCACTGAGTAGAAAAGCCACTGAAAAACACAAGGGAGCAGGAAAGAAAAACAAACAAACAAACAAAAAACACAGACATAAAAATAATGCTGCCTAACTGCATTAGGAATTTTCTATTTAATGGAATCCCTCAGAATTTGGTACATGCATCATAGTACCTGTGCAGTGCCATGAGTCAGCAGGGACACACAGACGTAACTTGAAATATATGAAAAAATGAGGCATACAGTCCTTTTGTTAATGGTGTTATTTCACTGCATATTCAGAATAAATAACAGGAATACAGGGAGATAGAACCCTACTTAAGAAATTTTTGCTTTTCAGGATTTGATATATACAAGGAACAGCAGATTATTGAATGAACTGGGACTACTGAGAGGACTATTTTACTTCAGTCTTCACTGGCAGTCAGGCTTCCCACATCTCTTGAAACACTGAACCTCTAGTTGAGGCCTGGGAGAGTAAACACCCTCCCACTGTAAGTGAAGAACATGTTCAAGACCACCTGGTGAAACTGAAGAAGGTACAAGTCCATGGAGCTCAATGATACGTATCCCAGGACCCTGAGGGAATTGGATGATGTAGTCATCAAGCTATATCCACTATATTTGAAAAGGCATGGCAGTCAGGCAAAGACCCTGGTGACTGGAAAAAGGGAAACATCACTCCCATTATTAAAAAAGGTAGAAAGGGGGACCCTGGGAACTACAGACTGGTAAGCCTCACCTCTGTGCCTGACAAGATCATGGAACAGATCCTCCTGGAAGCAATGTCAAGGCACATGCAGGACAAAGTGGTGATCCAAGACAGCCAGAATGGCTTCACCAAGGGCAAATTGTGCCTGACCAATCTGTTAGCTTTCTACAATGGTGGTTACATCATGGAAAGCTACATCTAAGGAAGACTGAGTAATGTAATCTACTGAGTAATGTAATCTGGACTTCTGTAAGCCTTTGACACAGTCTCACATGATATCCTGATCTCCAAATTGGAGACATAGATTTGAAGGGTGGACCATCCAATGGATGACTTGATGGCTGCACCCAGAGAGTTGTGGTTGACATCTCTTGTCCAGGTGCAGGCCAGTGATGAGTGGTGTCCCTTAGGGGACTGTCTTGGTACCGGTGCTGTATAATAACTTTATCAGTGGCATAGACAAGGGGATCAAGTGCAGCCTCAGTAAGTTTGCAGGTGACACCAGGCTGTGCAGTTGATACAACAGAAGAAAGGGATGCCATCCAAAGGGACCTGGACAAACTTGAGAGGCAAGCCCACATGAACCTCACAAGTATCAACAAGTCCATGCGCAAGGTGTTGCACCTGGATCATGGCAATCCCAGACATGAGTACAGACTGGGAGAAGAACTCATTGAGAGCAGCCCTGCAGAGAAGGACTTGGGGGTTCCAGTAGATGAAAAGCTCAGAATGAGCCAGCAATGTGTGCTTGCAGTCTCAAAGACCAGATGGCATCCTGGGCTGCAACAACAGGGGCATGGCCAGCAGGTCAAAGAAGGCTATTTTCCCCTTCTACTCTGCCCTTGATAGGCCCCACTTGGAGTATTTGCTCCAGATCTGGGGCCCCAAGAACAAGGACATAGACCTGTTAGAGAAGGGCCAGAGGAGGGGCAAAGGATGATCAGAGAGCTGGAGCACCTCTCCTACGAAGAAAGGCTGAGAGTTGGGGATGTTCAGTCTGGAGACAAGAATGTTCTGGAGACATCTCATTTCAACCTAAAGGGGGCTTATGAAAAAGATGGAGTGCCATTTGTACACAGGCAAATAGTGAAGCGACAAGAAGGAATGGTTTTAAACTACAAGAAAGGAGATTTAGATTAGATGTTAGGAGGAAATTCTTTACTCAAAGGGTGGTGAGGCACTGGAAGAGGTTGCTCAGAGAGGTTGTGGATGCCCCATCCCTGGAGGTGTTCAACACCAGGTTGGATGAGGCCCTGGAAAACCTGATCTGGTGGGTGGCATCCCTGAAATGGCAGGGGGGTTGGAATGAGATGATCTTTAAGCTCCCTCACAACTGAAGCCATCAGCAGAGTCCTCATGGTCTCTGCAAAAAGCAATTTCTGAATTTCCCGTTTGTTATTGGGCTGAACAGGTTGTTTTACTGTCTTTTAACCTGTGCATAGCCGTTTTTACCCAACATGCTTTGTGCACAAGGCAGCATGACAAACCTTGTGTCATCCTTCTGCACAGATTAATAACTACAGTCTTGTGGAACATCAGTTATGACAGAATTAGATCTGTACTTAATGAGATGTAGGTCACCGTGTTGCCTCAAGAGTGAATTGTGTCTTAAATATATATTTAATGTATTACCAAGTTTGGTCCATACAAAGTTGAAGTGTCACTCCTTTAGTGATTTAATGTAGGAGAAACTCCTTTACTGAAAGGATTGTGTGGCATTGGAGTAGGTTGTCCAGGGAAGTAGTTAAATCACCATAACTGGAGGTCTTCAAGAAACATGTAGATTTAGAACTTAGTAGCATGGTTTAGTGGTAGACTTTAGTATTAGGGTAAAGGTTGGACTAGGTAATCTTAGAGATCTTTTCTGGCCAGAATGATTCTACGATTCTGAGTCTTGTGCTCCTATGTTGCATTTTGAGCATTTATTTCTATTTAAATAAGTTTGCTGAGATAAAACAAAGTGGGGGAGTAGTTTCTACTCCATCTAGTAAGGTACTTCTTGGGGCCCATCACTGTAACACCTTCCATAGTGAAAGAGAGCTTCCTGAGAGCAATAATAATCAATCATAACAGACTCAACCACTGAAGCAAGAACATAATTCAGTGTTATTCATTACCAGTATTTGCTCTATTTCCTTTACTAATTAGTAAATGATTGCTTTGGTTAGAAAGGAACATAGAGGTTGCATGGCACATCTTCATAATGGTCTGATGTATTTTTACATAAAGAATTTTTTGGGCTTTGTTTTGCATTTGAGAGAACAGGTTCACCTGCCCCAAAGGAGGACAGTAGAAAGTTGCTGTAACAGAAATAGGAACATAACATAGTTTTAGGGTTACAATGTGGACAAGAGTGGTTGTTGGTTGTTTGTCACATGATCACCTGAAAGTGCCAGAGAAACACTTCAAACTGTATTTTTCACAAACATTATCTACATTTTTTCTTTTGTTTGTTTGCTTCCTTGTTTATTTCCTTGTTTACCACTATTTGGTAGTAGCAAAAGGAAATTAGAAAGGAAAATGAGCCTTGTGTCTATTTAAATCTAACAAGAAGTGGACAATTCTGCTGGAGGTAAAGGAACTCACTAAAAAGATTTTGAGATGTGTACACACTGATGTAGATCAGCTTAATTGATGTTGTGGGTGAGGAAGAATCAAGCTGCAGGCTCCAAAATCCTTTCAGAAACAAGCACCTTGTGTCCGAATGTATCACACCAGTGAATGTTTCCTCAGGTTTAAAATGCCCCGCTTTCAGAGTGCAAATACAAGGGAAATGGGAAGAAGGAAAAACAATTTTTTTCATTACTTTTTTTTTTTTTTTTTCAATTTACCTGCCTGATAACATAGGTCACAAAGGCTAGAGAAGATCCACATCAATTCTATTCCATGGATATTTTATGGTCTTCTGTTCACATTAAATATGCATGTTTAAATTCATTTTCCATATCCAAGTATTTGGGCACTTCTATGGCATTATTTCCTTGTCAACAGTAAAAACTAGAGTATCATTACATCAAAATAGCAATACACATTGTACTCAGAAGGGGAAGGGGAGGGGGAAGGGGAAGGTAAAGGATAAGAAGAAGGAGAAAGGAAAAGAAAGGGAAGGGAAGGGAAGGGAAGGGAAGGGAAGGGAAGGGAAGGGAAGGGAAGGGAAGGGAAGGGAAGGGAAGGGAAGGGAAGGGAAGGGAAGGGAAGGGAAGGGAAGGGAAGGGAAGGGAAGGGAAGGGAAGGGAAGGGAAGGGAAGGGAAGGGAAGGGAAGGGAAGGGAAGGGAAGGGAAGGGAAGGGAAGGGAAGGGAAGGGAAGGGAAGGGAAGGGAAGGGAAGGGAAGGGAAGGGAAGGGAAGGGAAGGGAAGGGAAGGGAAGGGAAGGGAAGGGAAGGGAAGGGAAGGGAAGGGAAGGGAAGGGTAAGGGCTTTAATTCTGCTCAGCTATGTAATGAAATCTCTTTTATCACCTAAAGAATTACCTATATTCTCTTGAAAGACTTTTGCAGACCTAAATATGCTTTAAAGATTTTTTCTACCATTACAAGTTACTTTCCCCCCCCCCCACCTAATTCCTCATTATCAATGAAATGATTTAACAGAAGACTAATCTTGTCCTCCAAGTACACCTATAGTCTAAAAAATAACAAGTTTTAGTTCAGATACAAACCTTGATAAAGATCAATAGGTTTATCATCAGTCAAAAGGATAAGTAATAGTACATAAAGTACATGAATTTGATATTGTAGAGGGAAGAAAAATTAAGACAAAGATAAAATTATCATAGAAGTTGCATACTCCTATGGAGTCTGTGCATTCAGATATCTTTGATATTGAAGTTGCAGTTGGCCTCGGCCCATTGCTCCAGTTTATCCAGATCCCTTTGTAAAGACTTCCCACTGTCAAGCAGATTAACACTCCTGCCCATCTTTGAGTCATCTGCAAACTTACTGAGGGTGCCCTTGATCCCCTTGTCCAGGCTATTACTAAAGATATTAAGGAGAACTGGCCCCAGTACTGAGCCCTGGAGGACAACACTAGTCACCAGCCTAAAACTCAATTCTATTTACCACACCTTATTGGGTCCTGCCACCCATCCGTTTTTTTTTACCAAGCAAAGTGCATGCCTGTCCAAGGCACAAGCAGTCAATTTATCCAAAAGAATGCTGTAGGAAGCGGTGTCACAATCTTTACTGAAGCCTAGGTAGACGACATCCACAGTCTTTCTGTCAGCCACTAAGGCAATCACCCTGACATAGACACAGATCAAGTTAGTCAAGCAAAATATACCTTTTGTAAACTCTGGCCGCATGGGCCAGATCACTTGGTTGTCCTGTACATACTCTCTAATTGCACTCTAGACGATCTGCTCCATAACTCTTAGGAGTACCAAAGTCTGACTGACTTGCCTGTGGTTTCCTGGATCCTTCTTCTGGTCTTTTTTTTTTTGTAGATGGTGTGGTGTAATTTCCTGAAGTAACTAGGAAAATAAAACTAACATTCACATTTTTAAGGAAAAGGTACAGCATTGAAGAGGCTTTCAGGGTAGGGCATAATTGCATTACCTGAGCATTCCCTAGGCTCTCAACCTTAGATGCTATTGCGCTGGCGAAACTTGGTGTGCTAGCCCTAAGGAACAGCACGGAGCGTAGAGTGGAGTGGAGACACCACAGCTAGGCTCTGTAATCAGGTGGGGCCTCGATTGTTCTTGTGCACAAAGCTGCACTTTTTGCCACCCTGAGCCAAAGACCTGTCATGTTTTGACAAATGCTGTACCCTAGTGTACTTTTTGCTCATTATAATATCATTATAATACCAAAACACACCTCCATCCCAAAAGCTACCCGCCTCCAAGGTGCGACCACCCCTCACTGAGCATGCGCCCTGAATTTCTCAGAGCCTATTACTTTAAACGGAGACGGGAAAACTTTACACCAATCATAACTAAGATATGCTTGACTAGAGACACTCAAGCTCCACCTAAAAGATAGAAAATAATATAAATTGGCCCAAGAGAGAGGGGATGTTAGGGAAGATACCACCGTCAGGGGAGATACCATCCCGAGGACATGCAGCATCCTTAGGACCTCCTGACTCCTGGGATCAGTCGACAGGCTGAGCCTCTCTTCCCCCCTCATTGGGACGCCTTTGGGTGAGATCTGAATACTTGCTTATAAATCTCTATAGAGTCTTTGATCTTTTTAACGCGTTTATTTCTAGGCTGCGCACCTGTGACACCTGTGACACCTGTGACACCTGTAACACCTGTAACACCTGTGACATCTGTAACATCTGTAACACCTATAACACCTATAACACCTGTGTATTTCATGCATACTAGCTTACTTTTGCAGACAGCCGGCAATCCAAAAGAACCTGATTATCTGTTGCTGTAATAAACCATACTTGATTGCATTGTGATAGCTCTCATTAAGTGCAACTAGGGTGAGGGTGGTTATCTGTGATAGTTCAGTGTTCTGAATCCAACCAGACCCCCAGACAGTTAATGCGTTTTTGGTGAATGTCTGAACGGACCCCCAGACGGTTAATGCATTGATGGTGAATGTCGGAAGGGACCCCCAGACGGTTAACGTGTTTTTGGTGAATGTCCGACTGCTTCAGTACTCTGAATCCAACCGGGCCCGTAACAGTTAATCAGCTACACCCCTTAACGCGACAGATGGGCATCACACTTGCTAGTTGCCAGTCAACTGGGACTTTCCCTGATAGTTTTGATGGCTGATAAATGGCAGAAAGCAGCTTTGTAAGCACTTCTGCCAGCTCCTTTGTTACCCTTAGGTAGATTCCATTTAGCCCTATAGACATGTGTACATCTAAATGGTGTAGCAGGTCACTAATCATTTCATCTTGGATTATGAGGGCTTCATTCTGCTCTTTGTCCCTATCTAACAGCTCAGGTGACTTAGTACTCAGAGAACAACTAGGCTTACTACTAAAAAATTAGGTAATAGGCATTAAGTATCTCAGCCTTTTCCTCATCCCTTGTCATTGTGTTTTCCCCCACATCTTATAAAGCCTGTAGATTCTCCTTAATTCTCCTTTTCTTATTTATGTATATATATATATATATATATATATATATATATATATATATATATATATATATATATATATATATATATATATTATTGTCCTTAGCAGCAGTAGCCAAATTGAGTTCTAGTTGTGCTTTGGCCCTTCTAATTATCTCCCTGCACAGCTTCATGATATCTCTGTAGTCCTCCTGAGTGGCCTGCACCTTATTCCATAGGCTGTAAACATTCTTTTTCTTCCTGAGCTCTAGCCAAAGCTTTTTGTCCAGCCAAGCTGATCTTCTTTCCTGACAGTTCAACTTTAGACACATGGGGACAGCCTGCTCCTGTGCCATTAGGATTGCTTTCTTGAAGAATATCCAGCCTTCCAGGACTCCTTTGCCTTTCAGCACTACCTCCCAAGGGACTCTATCAACTAGTCTCCTAAATAGGCCAAAGTCTGCCCTCCAGAAGTCCAAGGTGGCAGTTCAGCTAACCCCCTCTTTACATTTCCAAGAATCAAAAGCTTTATTAATTCATGATCACTACGATCACAGCCTGCAACCTTCACACAATCAACAAATCCTTCCCTGCTCACAACAAAAGGTTCAGTGGGGTGCCTTCCCTAGTTGTGTCACTCTCCAGCTGTGTCAGAAAGTTATCTTCCACACATTCCAGAAAGTTCCTAGACTGTTTATTTTCTGCTGTATTTCCAGCAGACAATCTAGTAAGCTAACGTCCCCCACAAGAACAAGGGCTATCAATTGTGAGACACCCCTCAGATGCTTATAGAATTAGACTTGCATTGCATTTAGTTGTGTATTTATTTAAACAATACATATAAGTGATTTTCTCCCCAATAAAAATTCTGTCAGAGGTTACTGGAATATCAGAGTTTACTGTACTCATTGGCAAGTTATATAAATGAATGTGTTTACACCTCTTTGAAAGTCTACATCTTTTTCCCTGTCTTTGTTTATGAAGTGAATTGTATATTTTTGCACTCAGTCCTAAATAGACTGGACAGAATTTTGTTTTAGCCTATGTAATTTTTCTGTTTAATTTCTATGCAGCTTTTTGCTATGCACAAAAACACAGGGAGAAACAAAAAAAGAAAAAACAAACAAACAAAAAAACCTCTTCCACATAGCACACACATATACACACAAAAAATTTCCATGAAGGAAGATGGGAATATTTTATCTTGTTAATGGACTAGAATTAATTCCATGAATTCCCAAGAGAATGTTAGTGACATATTTTCTTATACCTCTCAAAACAAATTTTGAAAAGTAACCATAACCGCATATAAAATGGAGGAAGGAAGGGGAGGAGCGGGCATATGGTGGCAGTGGTGTTTTTTCTGCTATTTCACCAAACTCATAGTATCACAAATTTGAGCTGGTCTCTTCACAGGTCAGCGTGTTGCCTACTCAGGTGATACTTTTTAACATGTATGCTGTTTTTCAAAGTTTGCTTCTTTCATGAGCAGAAGCTGGATGAAGATTTTACTCCATGAAGCATATGTCCAATAACCATTAACAGTCTAAATACAAGTGTGTTTTTTATTTTATGTTTTCTACATTAATTATAAATCAACAAATCTCTGACAAACTTGTGGTTTAACAACACTTTCACTAATGATTAAGGTAACTATTTGATCTTCATCCAAGCTGAATGTGAAATAATGACAACTTTTTTTAAAGAGACATCAAGAAGCTCTTTAATTCTCATTTCCAATGTCTAGCAATAAATTTCATGCTGTGTGGGTATTTATTTTTCAGTTTCCCATACAATCCTACTGGACATAGCATACAGCTAAACAAAAACATCACATGATGGGTAAACAATTGGCTGATGGGTAGGGCTCAAAAGGTTGTGGTAAATGGGGCCATGTCAGGCTGACTAGTGGAGTCCTGCAAGGCTCCATTTTAGGGCCAGTTCTCTTCAATGTTATTATAAACAATTCGGATGTAGGAGTAGAAAGTGTTTTGAGCAAATTTGCTGATGACACTAAACTTGGAGGAGTTGTTGACTCTGCTAGGGTGGAAAGGCACTGCAAAAAGATCCGGACAGATTGGAGAGCTGGGCAATCACCAACTGCATGAAGTTGAACTCGAGTAAGTGCCAGGTCCTGCACCTGCGACGCAGCAACCCTGGCTATATGTACAGACTGGGCAATGAGATGCTGGAGAGCAGTGTTGCAGAGAGGGGTCTGGGAGCTGTTGTTGATAACAAGTTGAATATGAGCCAAGTGTGCCCTGGCAGCCAGGAGGGCCAACCGTATGCTGGGGTACATCAAACATGGCATTGCTAGTCGGTCGAGGAAAGTGATTGTCCTAATCTACTCTGCACTGGTGCAGCCTCACCTTGAGTACTGTGTGCAGTTCTGGGCACCACAGTACAAAAAGGATGTGAAACGATTGGAGAGTAACCAGAGAAGGGCTACAAAGATAGTGAAGGGCCTAGAGGAGAAGATATATGAGGAGCAGGTGAGGTCACTTTCTCTGTTCAGCCTGGAAAAAAGGAGGCTGAGGGGACACCTCATCATAGTCTACAGCTTCCTCATGAAGGGGAGTGGAGGAGCACATCCTGATCTTTAATGACAAGTAATAGGACCCGCGGGAATAGAGTCAAGCTGCGACAGGGGAGGTTCAGGTTGGATATCAGGAAGAGGTTCTTCATCAATAGGGTTGTTGCACACTGGAACAGGCTCCCCAGGGATGTAGTCACAGCACCACACCAAGCCTGTCAGAGTTTAAGAAGTATTTGGGCTGTGTTCAGTCATATGGCCTGAACAGGTGGACCTGTGTGGAGCCAGGAGTTGGACTCAATGATCTTTGTGTGTCCCTTCCAACTCAGGATAGTCAATGATTCTATGATTTATAAAGCTTTTTATATTTTATTAGGCAAATTCTTACTTCCCCTCCCTTTTTGCAGGTGAGTTGTACAGAATAATGTCTCACTCATTTGTTTTTATGTCCTTATAAGTCCACTGAAAATAATTTACATTAAACAATAGGTATAAGGTATGTAAGGTATGTAATAGGTAAGAAGGTATGTAAGAAGTTATAGTACATGGAGCTGTGTGACAAGGACTTCTGTGTAGCATCAAGCCCACTAGAACTGCATAGATACATGCACATACATATAAATAGGAGTTCATTTACAGGTCACTGACATCAATCGCAGTATTTTCTACTAGCTTTTGGGAAAAGATACCTGAAGAATAATTCTCAGATCTTTAAAAACTGAAAGAGTTTACATCTGTCATTATATTATATATATAAATATATATCCTTGATTTATCAATCTTATAATGAGTAAAGTGAAACTATATGAGTTATTGTTGTCTTGCAGCATTCCAATAAGGTAGTACAATATATTTTTGTCCTGGGGAAAATTTTCTCTATTCAGAGGGTTAGCAGATCTCTGCATAAGCAAATGGAAAAAAAAAAATTGCTATGTTGCATTTTAAATCATCTGTGTTTCAGATATTCAGTAATAATTGAGATTGGATGAAAGAAATAATTTTACCTATAACTTATAATTTACATTTCCAATTCCACATCCTTTGTCAATGTGAATAATTGAACTTATGATAAGCAGATACTGACATAGTCTTTGAGTATAAGATAATGGATTCAAATAATTTCCCCTCTTTTCTTGTAGCCTGACAGTAACCAATAATAATTGTGTTTGGTGGGATGGACAGGGTTATTCAAAGAAGATCAAAGATAGGTAAGAAAATCAGTCTAAGAGCAATTGCTAATCCTTTGGTAATGTAGCCTCCAGTGTGCCTGACTTTTGTGTGTCAGAAAAGGCATGCATGTCACCCATTTAGTAGTTTAAACAGCATTACATTTTGAATCAATTTATCCAGTTGCATATGTGGCAGTATGACATCATAATTATTTCTTGATTGACTTCATTTAGTTTATAATAAATACATATCTTCTCTGAATTTACAGCACTACAATATAGTCTCTTGTTCCACACAAGATCTGAGAGCAAATTTTAAGGTGCAATTACTGGTTGCTGAGAACTATCAAAATACCTTTTATGTAGCAAAATATAACCTTCCTGTTAAATCCTGAAAATCTTAATATGGGTCTCTAACTTCTATAAAAAGAGATTTAAACGTAAATCCCACTGTATGTTTAGCACTATCCACCTGAAAATTAGATCCAAGCTGCCTTTTCTTTTAAATCTCATTTTAAATTCAGAAATAATCTTACTAACAAGAGATAGAATGACATTCTTAGAGGTACAAAAGGCAAAATATTATCAGGATTTTGTAATATTGTTCTAATAATGATTTTCCTAGACTGTTACCATCATAGAGATTTTTAATCAATATTTTCAGAGAACATACACTAGAAAACTAGTCTTCAGCATAAAAGCTTTTTTTTTTTTTCATTTAAAATTTTATGCAAGTCGGTTATTTGGTTATTATTTTATTAATTTTATTCCTTGATCAAAAATTTTATGGAATATACTGTGCTTCAAATAAAATATTTTTTAGTTGATACTTCTTAATTGTTCAGAAAGATAGAATATGTTTCAGTATAAATAACTTTTTTTTTTTTTTTTTTTTTGTCAATATCAGAAAAGCAAAACAACCTTAGAAAAATAACATACCTCATTCTTGTCCTACATCCAACCTTTTATTTGTATTGTGGCATAAGCTACAAATTTTTTAGTCATATTGTTTCACTTACTGGTAAATCACTACTAAGAGTATGAACTTGCTGTAAGAGTATTAAATTGCTGTGTTTGTTTTTTCTATATTGTTACAAATACCATGCTTGTAATTCACTTTTCAGGGACTTTCACTAGCTATGCACTTTCACAGGGCTTTTAAGAAAATATTGCCTGTTTCATTGGAAATATGTAAATATATAGGATAAGTATGTCTATCTAAGAAAATAATGCTCACACTTAAGGACTGAACAGGATCAAATATAGAGAGAATTCACAAGGCTTAATGTATTCTTTAAAATGCGTACCATATAAGTTTGTGGTTTTGTCTATCTATTCATATATGAATTAATGATCAGAAGTAAAGATTGCCAAATACAGTGTTGTATGTGGTAAGGTTTTGCCATTGAACATATAGCCATTATCTATAATCTTACACATGGTTGTTTGTGGAACAGCATCTAAAGGAATTTACTGAAAATTCAATCTTTAGAATTATCTTTTTTTTTTTTTTATCTGTTTCTAGATTAGATTATTTTATTCTATAACAAAAGTATAGCTTATTAAATTTCTGAGATAATAAATTCTTGACCACTCTACTGATCAATAACAAGGAAAAATTAATTTCTTAAGTGTCAAGCTAATAGTCAAAAGGCTCATAAGTTGAAAATGAAAATCTTACATGGTATGACAAATATTTTCCTTGATATTCCTTTCACTGACATAAGATTATTGAAAACTTGAGAAAGACAACTCTGGGCCAAAATACCTTTATTTTCTTAGCATAAAGACAAATTCTTCAAAACTGCTATGGTTATCCACTGCCTTTGGCAGACTCATCTCTATTCATCCTCAATATGAGCAAGAAACAGATTTTTTAGTTTCCTCCCCTTGCACATTTAACAATTATTTGTAACATTGCTTGTTTGACTGGCTGACTGGCATTTCTTGAGGAATTTGGTCAAGGAACATGGTGACTCTACATACATAAAAGTCTGAATAAAGTTAAAAATAAATCTAGATCTGAATTAGAAAGAGATTATTAGAAAAAAAAAAGAAAAAAGAAAGAGGGAGAAGAAGAAATGGGAATGGCAATTTATTTACTACTGAAATAAATAAATATTGAGTATCGAGGGAGGCGCAGACATGACTGACATAAGGCTAGGTAAATTCAGTCTTATAGATTTATTTTCACCTGCTGGTTCCAATTTATTGTTTTTGCTTGTTTTTGTTTGTCTTTATATGTTTTATTTTAAACACAATTTAATTTCTTGTTTGTTGCTTTTTTTTTTTTTTTTT
This sequence comes from Anas acuta, assembly GCF_963932015.1. Classification (NCBI taxonomy): domain Eukaryota; kingdom Metazoa; phylum Chordata; class Aves; order Anseriformes; family Anatidae; genus Anas; species Anas acuta. The sequence goes on from NC_089017.1 coordinate 27,203,315, forward strand.
TTTTTTTTTTTTTTTTAACATAGCAAGGTGTGCAAAGTCTGTACTGGTATTTTAATGGTGATACTGATACTTACATTTCTCCATATTATTTGTTTGTTTGTTTTATTTTCAAGTATTATATAAATAACTAAATCAAATATGTCACAAGTCTGTTTAAACTTCTAGCTGGAGAAAATACTGCTTTCTCTACAGGATTGGACTTCATCCCTGATCCAAGTTTCACAAGAATTCTTCAAAACTTGAGTAACAGGCTATTCTAGCTCTGGTCTGGTTATCTTCATCACGTATATGTAAAGAAAAAAAAGAATAAAAGAAAAAATATGCAGGCAAATAAAACAATAAAACAATATGAGGAAAAAATAAGAAAATAAAATAAAAAAAAAAGCTATAACTACAGTTTAAAAAGACCACCAGGGAGAATCCCATGTCTAATTTATATAATTTGAACATGGTCAGTTTATGCAAGGAAGTATTTATCTTTCTACTTTGAACAGCTTGGAAAGATTTTGTTATTGGAAATGAGTACCTATCCATAGCAGAGTCTTAGCAGCAGTATCTTTTAATTGCTCCAAGTATACTAAACTTAAGTGAGCCAACATAAAATTTGGTTAGAACTTCTTTTCAGTTGTATTTTCCCCATAATTGGTGTTATGTTTAATTTGTATTTTTTCTCTTTACACAAAACCATATTTTACCATAGTTTTATGATAATTATTAATTAGCTAATATGGTTATCCATGTTATGTTTATGTCTCATATTTGTAAGCACAAAGTATGGTTTAAGCTACCTTTGAAATCCTAACTTCTCAGACTATGAACTATTATTGGTCTTGCATATATCTTTCTTCAAAAGCAAAGCTTTATTATGCATGATACATACACACACATACTTATTATATATATATTTTACATAGCAGTTGTTAAAAAAATTAAGGCAGTGGTAGATTGCCAGGAAGTCTATGTTAAGTAACATAATATTATAGTGAGATTTCCCTAATGTGTGATGTTTTTAAACATTGTTAATGTTTCCTCAACCACTAGACATTAAGAAACTTAAAGAGGCAGATATTTGTACAGATAGGACTTTTGACAATATTAGTTTGCATACTCCTACAGAATTTCTCTGAATAGAGGACCTTTACAGGAATCTGTAAAGTGCTGAGTGCCTATAGACACGAGCATCTAGAAAAAGACTAGATTTCAGGGATTTGAAATTTAAAACTAGATTATAGACTACAATAGACACCTCAGTGTCATCTCCAGATCTGCAGGGAAGACTGCAGGAAGACAGATGTGATGTACAGGCTCTGAGTTGGCAATGCTCAACTCCACTCCTCAAAGAAAGCAATCAAAAGAGCAAGAAATAATCTTATGGAAAAATGGAAGAGATTGGATGGAATCAAAGCCCACTGGACCTGCCCATATACTGAGGACAAAAATATGTGATTATAAATAAAGTTTTACTTCTTACCATTTCCGTCCCCTATTCATTCCAAAAGTATGGTTTCTTTCAACAGATTTAATATAAAAAATGTCATTTATATCTGGAGAAATTCTGTCCTTTTTAAAAGTCGTTACCTTTTGGTTCATGTTATCTCTTTCACTCTGAAATTATGTCAGCTCTTGTCTTTGATGACTATATTATTAATACTCCCAAAATACAATGTAGTTAAGTTACACAAATATAGCACTGATGTTCAGTTATATCACAATATCTTCAGTTAAACTACACTAAAAACAAGCAAACAAACAAACAAAAACCATATCAACAATGACAACAACAACAAAAAGAACAAATTTATTTTCTATCTACTCAGAATGGAAAAAAATAATCCTCACATTCTCATGGTGGTGGTAGTGAGACATGAATTAATGGCTGATATTACCAGCTCACATTATCATACATCTACCTGTATATGTATATATAATATTTCATGATCCAAGAAACGTGCTAGAATGCAGTTCTTCACATAAATATCCAAATTCAGCAAAAGGAAATATCAAAAAGAATTACTCACCCTGAGCTTGCGGATTTGGAACTGGATCAAAAATATTCTATCCTGAGATCTAAGAAATACAAAACAAAAGCTATCTATCACCACTGGCAATGAATGGTTAGACAATAGATATACAGGAAAATGGGCAAATTATAGTTCAATGCTAATTAACATACACATATACTACAGAGAAATCAATGAGTTAAAACATTACATGGTACACTTTGGATGTGTATTGGGTTTACATGGCAAGGTTTTGGTAGTAGGGTGCTGTAGGGGTGGCCTCTGTGTGAAGAATCCAGAAGCTGCCCCACGTTAGATAAGGGCCAGTTCAAGCCAGCTTAAAGGGACCCACCACTGTCCAAAACTGAGCAAACAAGCAACGTTGTTTGAGTCTCTGTGAGAGCAGATTTAAGAAAGGGGAAAACAAACAAACAAACAAACAAAAACTATTGCACAACAGCATCTGGGAGAGTGATGCCCTGTAAAAAGAGCCCTGTAGGCACCATGGTGAATTAAGACAGAGGGGAAGGAGATGCTCCAGGTGCCAGATCTGAAGTTCCCCTGCAACCTGTGGAGAGGCCCATGGTGGAGCAGGTTGTGACCTTGCGGCCCATTGGTCCCACAGTGGAGCAGATCTCCGTGCTACAGCCTGTAGAGGAGCCCACAGTGGAGTAGGTAGATCTAGGCTGAAGGAGGCTGCAGCATGTGGAGAACACCTAAAGGTTTCCCTATGCTGCTCAAGGGTAGGAGGTGGAAGAGGGTGGATTGTGGAAGATGCCATTTGCCGAGGCGATCGGCTCCGGGGCAGACGTGTTCTGCAGCGGAGCGGGGGATTGGGCCAGGCAGGGCTAATTTTCCAGCATCGAGCCTACTTCAGGGAGCCGCCAGGACCCGGCAGCCCTCGTGTGGGAGGCTGATGAGGCGAAGGCGGAGCCAGCAGCGCCCCCTCCCCGGCCGTTCAAAAGCAGCCCCTAGGGAGCGCGAGCGACCAGGAGCAAGGCAAACAGGGCGGGCAAACAGGGCGTGGAGCATCAGAACAGAGTGGCGCGGCAGTTTGCACGGCAGTTCGCTCAGGCAGGGCGAGCAGGAAGGGCGGAGAGCTACCCCCGCCCACACGAACACCTCTTAACGACAGCCGTTAGCTAGGTGATAATAGTCTCCACCAGGCAGGGTGCACTCTCCAGGAAGTCGGTACACACCCAGACCAACTACCCGTTAAAAAATGCAGCGGTTCAGGTCACCGGATGCAGGGAGTGTCAGAGCCTGCTGCTGCCATCGGCGGGAGGCAGAGACACTGCGTGCATGAGGTGCGAGCAGGTGGATGACCTGGTCCGCATGGTGGCGGAGCTCAAGGAGGATGTGGAGAGGTTGAGGGATATCAGGGAGTGTGAGCAGGAGATAGACTTGTGGAGTAACTCCCTGCAGGGCCTCAAGGAGAGGTACCGGGCTGAGACACCCCAAATAGGGGTGGACCCCATGCCCTGTCGCCATCGGGCAGAGGGAGGGGATCTGGGAGTTGAGGAGGAATGGAGACAGGTTCCTGCTCGACATGGCAGGCGATGCCCTCCCCTTACGGCCCCACCTTCCCAGGTGCCCTTACGAAACAGGTTTGAGGCCCTGGAGCTCGACAGACCAGCAACTGAGGAAGAGGTAGCAAGTGTTCCCAGGAGGATGCCTAGGACGAGGAGGTCGACTCCATGTCTCAGGACTGCCTCCACCAAGAAAGACAGGAGGGTTATTGTTGTGGGAGACTCTATCCTTAGGGGAATAGAGGGCCCTATTTGTTGGCCTGACTCTACCCGTAGGGAAGTCTGCTGCCTCCCTGGGGTCAGGGTCAGGGATGTTGCCAGGAAGCTTCCCAACCTGGTACGCCCCTCTGATTATTATCCTCTTCTAATAGTCCAGGCGAGCAGTGACAACATTGAAGACAGAAGCCTGAAGGCCATCAAACGAGACTTTAGGGGGCTGGGACGATTAGTGGAAGGAGCGGGAGTGCAGGTGGTATTTTCATCCATCCCTATGGTGACAGGGAGGGGTACGGAGAGGACACGGAAAGCCCACCTGTTAAACATGTGGCTTCGGGGCTGGTGCCAATGCAGAAATCTTTTTTTTTTCGACCATGGGTCAGTTTACTCAGCACCTGGTCTGATGGCTGTAGACGGGTCCCTATCCTTTAGGGGAAAAAGGATCCTTGGCCAGGAGCTGGCGGGGCTCATTGATAGGGCTTTAAACTAGGTAAGAAGGGGGATGGGGCTGTGCCAGGGGGAACAATGGCAAGGCCGGAGGATAAGGTAAAGGCCCAGCTGAAGTGCATCTACACCACTGCACGCAGCATGGGTAACAAACAGGAGGAGCTGGAAGCCATCGTGCAGCGGGCAGGCTACGACTTGGTTGCCATCACGGAGACGTGGTGGGACCAGTCTCATGACTGGAGTGCTGCGATGCCTGGCTATAAGCTCTTCAGAAGGGACAGGCAGCACAGAAGGGGTGGTGGTGTGGCTCTCTATATTAGAGAGTCTTTCGATGTTGTAGAACTGGAGGCTGGGAATGACAAGGTCAAGTCCCTTTGGGTTAGGATTGGCAGGGACAACAAGGCTAGTGTCCTGGTCGGGGTCTGTTATAGACTGCCGAACCAGGATGAGGAGACGGATGAGGAGTTCTACAGGCAACTGACAGAAGTTGCAAAATCTTCAGCACTTGTACTCGTGGGTGACTTCAACTTCCCTGACATATCCTGGAAGCACAACACAGCCCAGAGAAAGCAGTCTAGGAGGTTTCTGGAGACAGTGGAAGATAGCTTGCTGACGCAGCCGATTAGTGAGCCTACCAGGGGTGGTGCCCCGCTAGACCTTCTCTTCACAAACAGAGGACTGGCGGACGATGTGATTGTCGGGAGCTGTCTTGGGCAGAGTGACCATGAAATGGTGGAGTTCTCCATTCTTGGCAAAGTCAGGAAGGGAACCAATAAAACTTCAGTCTTGGACTTCCGTAGGGCTGACTTTGAGCTGCTCAGGACACTGGTTGGCAGAGTCCCTTGGGAGGCGATTCTGAAGGGCAGAGGAGTCCAGGAAGGCTGGGCGCTCTTCAAGAGGGAAATCTTAATGGCGCAGGAGCGGTCTGTTCCCACGTGCCCAAAGATGAGCCAGCGGGGAAGAAGACCAGCCTGGCTCAACAGAGAACTGTGACTTGATCTTAGGAGAAAAAAGAGGGTTTATAATCTTTGGAAAAGTGGGCAGGCCACTAGGGAGGACTATAAGGATGTTGCGAGGCTGTGCAGGGACAAAATGAGGAAGGCCAAAGCTCATCTGGAGCTCAATCTGGCTACTGCCGTTAAAGATATCAAAAAACGCTTTTATAAATACATCAACACAAAAAGGAGGACTAAGGAGAATCTCCATCCTTTACTGGATGTGGGGGGAAAACTTGTTACAAGAGATGAGGAAAAGGCGGAGGTGCTCAATGTCTTCTTTGCCTCAGTCTTTAGTGGCAATACCACTTGTTCTCTGGATACCCAGTACCCTGAGCTGGTGGAAGGGGATGGCGAGCAGGATCCCCTCCACCAACCCTATCCATGAGGAACGGGTTGGTGACCTGGTACGGCACTTGAATGTGCACAAGTCAATGGGGCCGGATGGGATCCACCCAAGGGTACTGAGAGAACTGGCAGAGGAGCTGGCCAAGCCCCTATCCATCATTTATCAACAGTCCTGGCTATCGAGGGAGGTCCCAGCTGACTGGCGGCTAGCAAATGTGACGCCCATCTACAAGAAGGGCCGCAGGGCAGACCCGGGGAACTACAGGCCTGTCAGTTTGACCTCAGTACCAGGGAAGCTCATGGAGCAGATCCTCTTGGGAGTCATCATGCGGCACTTGAAGGGCAAGCAGGCAATCAGGCCCAGTCAGCATGGGTTTATGGAAGGCAGGTCCTGCTTGACGAACCTCATCTCCTTCTATGACAAAGTGACGCGCTGGGTGGACGTGGGAAAAAGGCTGTGGATGTGGTCTACCTTGACTTCAGCAAGGCTTTTGACACCGTCTCCCACAGCATTCTCCTCAAGAAACTGGCTGCTCTTGGCTTGGACTGGCGCACGCTTCATTGGGTTAGAAACTGGCTGGATAGCCGGGCCCAAAGAGTCGTGGTAAATGGAGTCAAGTCCAGTTGGAGGCCGGTCACTAGTGGCGTCCCCCAGGGCTCAGTGCTGGGGCTGGTCCTCTTTAATATCTTCATCAAGGATCTGGACGAGGGCATTGAGTGCACCCTCAGTAAGTTTGCAGATGACACCAAGCTATGTGCATGTGTCAATCTGCTCGAGGGTAGGAAAGCTCTGCAGGAGGATCTAGATAGGCTGCACCAATGGGCTGAGGTCAACTGCATGAGGTTCAACAAGGCCAAGTGCTGGGTCCTGTACCTGGGGTGCAATAACCCCAAGCAGAGCTACAGGCTGGGAGATGAGTGGTTGGAGAGCTGCCAGGCAGAGAAGGACCTGGGAGTGATGGTGGACAGTCGGCAGAATATGAGCCAGCAGTGTGCTCAGGTGGCCAAGAAGGCCAACGGCATCCTGGCTTGTGTAAGAAGCAGTGTGACCAGCAGGGCTAGGGAGGTGATCGTCCCCCTGTACTCGGCTCTGGTGAGGCCGCACCTTGAGTACTGTGTTCAGTTTTGGGCCCCTCGCTGCAAGAAGGACATGGAGGTGCTTGAGCGGGTCCAGAGAAGGGCGACGAAGTTGGTGAGGGGCCTGGAGAAGAAGTCCTACGAGGAGCGGCTGAGTGAGCTGGGTTTGTTCAGCCTGAAGAAGAGGAGGCTCAGGGGCGACCTTATCGCTCTCTACAGATACCTTAAAGGAGGCTGTAACGAGGTGGGGGTTGGCCTGTTCTCCCACGTGCCTGGTGACAGGACGAGGGGGAATGGGCTTAAGTTGCGCCAGGGGAGTTTTAGGTTAGATGTTAGGAAGAACTTCTTTACCGAAAGGGTTGTTAGGCGTTGGAACAAGCTGCCCAGGGAGGTGGTGGAGTCACCATCCCTGGGAGTCTTTAAAAGACGTTTAGATGTAGAACTTAGGGATATGGTTTAGTGGGGACTGTTAGCGTTAGGTCAGAGGTTGGACTCGATGATCTTGAGGTCTCTTCCAACCTAGAAATTCTGTGATTCTGTGATCTAGGCTGAAGGAGGCTGCAGCATGTGGAGAACACCTAGAGGTTTCCCTATGCTGCTCAAGGGTAGGAGGTGGAAGAGGGCGGATTGTGGAAGGTGTTTTTGTTGTTCTTTGTCTCTCACTGTTCTAGCTTGTTAGTAAGACGTAATATATTTCTCTAATCTCCCTATGCTGACTCTGTTTTGCCTGTGACAGTAATTGTTGCATTATCTCCCTGTCTTTGAGCCCTTTTCACTGTGTTTTCTCCCCCTTTCCCTTTGAAGAGGAAAGTGAGAGAGTGGTTGTGGTGGAACTCTGCTGCCCACCTGAGTAAAGCCATCACAGATTATTTGATGAAGCATGTTAAACATTAGAAAGCAGCACAACAAAAGGCTAAACTTTCAAAGGTATATTGTGCACAGCCCTTCTCCCGGACCACTTCCTACCCCTCCTCCCCACACACACTGAGAAAAATTTAAACGCTCTCCAACAGCTGAGAATTTGTGAATTTCTGTGGAAACCAATGAACTCCATAGATCTGGATACAATTGGTTCAGACGGTAAACCAGAGCAGTTTAAACTATCATTTGATAAGTTTATTTGAACACAAATAGCTCCCTTAAAAAATAAATTACTTCAGTGCTCAGATGATAAACAGAGAGAGAATTTTAGACTGCATTATAAGAATGTGGTTCTTGTAATACACCATAAATGTTTGTTCATTGTCTTTTGTATTATAAAAACAAGGAGTTCTGTTTGAGGAGAGGGAGTTGCGAAAGCTCCCTGCTGAAGTAAGGAGCTGTATAATGCTTGGCTAGACACTATGAAAATTCTTTTGTTTAATGTAACAAAAAAGAGAACCCCCTCCCCTTCTCTCCTTCTGCATCTCAGTTGCCTCTTTTGTTCAAAGACACAGCTGCAAAGCTCATGTAACCATCTCCTGATAAGTTGCTAAACTAGTGTATTGACATCCTGCCTTCCTGTCTCACGCTGGGCCAACATGACCAAATAAAAAATGAAGTTGAACCACAACACCGAGGAAGACTACAGCCTTCATCTTCATGACCACCAGAGGGACAGAGACGACTCCCTAGCAACAGTGCGTGCAGTCACAGAATATACCAGGATGTGCTGCATAATCCCGGAATTACCAAGATATAAAAAGGGACCCAGGCAGGGGTGAGGTGAATGCGTTGGCAGAGCTGAGACTCCCCAGCTGCCCAGCGCTGTTTTGCTTGCTGTTTGCTTACTCAATAAATTCCTTTCTATGATTAATACAATGCTCTCTGAAAATTAATTAAGGGGGCAACTCATAACAGTTCTAAGAAAGAAATCAAAATAATCAAAGTAATAATAAGAAATATACATTTAATGTCTGAAAGGAGTCAATGGTCTATGACAATTGATGAAAGTGCATTGGAGTAAAAACAAAAGAGAATCTGAGGTGGAAGTTTGAAAATCTGGGGGTGCAAAAATGTAATTTATTCTATATAGAGTAATAAAACAGATTACTACAACATGTCTCCTTTATAAACATCAAATATAAATAATTCATCATTGAATTAAATTTCATTTCATGAAACTGGATGCATTTCTTTGTAATTACTAAGATTTTTAAAATTTATCAATACTATAACCATGGTTATTCCATTAATAAGGCTTGAGGTTACCCATTAGCTTAATAAGAAAAAAAATCAAAAATTGATTTTCCTGCAGCAAATTAGCACCTTATCTCTATACGTATTTTTCCTCTTTCCAGTACAACATTAATGAAGATTAATGATTAAAATTTAAGATCTTGCAAAAAAATACTAGAAGATACACAAAATCTACATATGTCTGATTGAGTAATAGAACAGGATGTGTATATATTAAAAAAATCTGCAGGAATATAATACTACTTTTAAGCTATTTTTAAGTAATTAATACAGAAAAGAAGATTAAATGCTATATTGATAATCTGAATGTTTTGGAGGAAGAATGTATATCTCTGTAATCTTTAAGATTGTGTAAGGCATCCTATTACATTGAGACTGTCCTCACAAGCAGTGAGTACACAAATAATGACCACTAATATGGAGAAAAATACTAAATATTTTGGTGCAATTTTAACTCTAAAATAAATATAAATAAATATAAATATAAAATATAAATAAAAACTAACTATATAAATAAAAACTAACAAAAACATCATTTTGATATTTTACAAAAAGATGTTTAATTTGAATTATGATACCAAGACAATTTTATCTCAGTAGAAAGTGTGATTTGCATGACAGATGAAATTTATATATATATTTTTAAAACAAGTAATGAAATAAAAGTAGCTAAGTTTCCACTGAAATAGTTGAAGAGTTTAATTACAAATTGTAATGAAACATAGCAAATGGAAGTAAAATTCATAACTAATAGGAAAAGGAAATTCTGCTTAGTAAGCCGTATATGTGAATGCAGATGAAACTGCCATGCAACAATGCACCAATAAAGGCTATCAGATAAGGAAGCACAACAGTTCGATAACTGCACGTTTGTCTCTCAGAAACAAAGTACTCCATTGTATAACAAAAAGCAAACCAGTTTTTCAAATGATACTTTCTTTTTGCTTCTGTAATGGAATTTTATTTAGAAACAATAATAATAATAAAGTAAAATACTTAATCCTGTACCTAGGTTAAAAAAAGTTCCTTCTTCCCATTCCGTGTGTTACTGATGCTTTTAGAAACAGAGTGTCAAATAGAATGAACAATTTATATATTCTGGCTAACTAATTCTTATGTTCAGATTTGTAGGATCTTTTCCCAGTTCTTGTCATTTTTTATTAGGATTAATTAATTAACAAATGATTAAAGATGGTTTGTTTTAATAAGACACAGTCTGAAAGCAGAACTAGGATGAATGGAAGATTATAAATAATGTAGATACTGTAGCTATGCAAACTGCTTCAATTGGGCATCATAGCACGTGATATGCATATCTTCAAATGTAAATCTTATTTTTCAGTGTCTATGTTCTTTTTTTTTTTTCTTAAAAAAAAAAAACAAAAACAGTTTTTCTCAAACTGTATTTCCTGAAAATAATTTGGTTTTCATTTAAGTAAAAAGTGATTTATTCTCTAAGATTATACTCACAGATGTCAGGGCGTGACAACTCAGCAACAGTTACATTTTTAACTAATTCCTAATTTTACATGATGTTTTTTAGCAATTTTTTAAAGGATTCTTTTCCCTGAATTTCTTTAAATCTTTTGCAAGACTTCCATTACCTGTAGTCGTCACAATTTTACAAAACAAGCAGGAATGTGTTTTCAAGTAATAATCCTTTATTCTGTTGATTTTATCACTTAATCAAAAATCATTGATAAGAATAAACATTAGCTAAACAGACTATTATTTTTTCAAACTCCTTTATAACAGCTGATATTTAAAGGCACAATATAAACTTACAAGAGGTAAAAACTACTATGTGGTGACTCAGTATTGGACTACAGCACCTTTCTTTCAAGAGGGTAGAAAAGAAAACGAGAGATACTAGAATTCTGTTAATGCTTTTTTAGACTTTGACTTTAAAATACTTGTAACATATTGCAAGGCATTGAGAACAAGCCTTACTATTCTTATGACCATCATCCAGAGAAACAAAATCCATTAGGAGCACAGTTTTCTAACATTGTTTGTTATCGTTTTACCTTCCTTTCATTGTCATTTATTTGTGAAAAGGTTGCATCCATGAACAGATGTTTGTTTACTCATTGACAGTTGAATTCAGTTCCAGGAAAAAATGTCCAAAACCTTCCTTCATTCTCATGCAAAGTATGAATGATCAAATAGTATCCTGAAATATCCACAACAAAATGAGAGTGTAATTTAAGCAAACAGGCTATAAGTGAGATAGGATTTTTTTTAATATTTCATGATGTAGAGCTTAGGGATATGGTTTAGGGATATGGTTTAGACTGTTAGTGTTAGGTCAGAGGTTGGACTTGATGATCTTGAGGTCTCTTCCAACCTAGAAATTCTGTGATTCTGTGATTCATCCCAGTAGAATTAATTTTTTTAACACAATTTTATTTAATTTTTGTTTATTCAAAAATATTTATGGGTAAGACAAAATCCATCTCCCTCTCTGTTCCCTTTAAAAAAATCATGATTTGGAGAAAGAATATGATGGAAGGATGATATATAGTTCTTCTACAACTAGAAACAAATTTAAGTACAGCCTACAGTAAGAGTACATTTTGCTTAGGACTTCTCATCATTTTACCTATTAACTGTGTTGCCTTCACTTGAAAAACACAGTTCCTGTTTATTTCCAAATGTATTTTAGATCCACAGACTTAGAATATTGCAATACTTTTCCAACAACAAAAATACTGCTGAATGAAAAATTTTATAAATCTGTTCAGTTTTCTTGAAATAAAAAATGCCCTTTGAAGGAATAAGAAAAATTGTAAATTTTATAATCTCATTTTCTTAATCTCATGAGGGAATATTCTGCTCTACTGAAAATGCAGCTTTATATATGTATTTCAAATCCCACAAATTCAAAAGGTTATCCAATTCATTTATTTTATGGAGATTATCTTCATAATAATGTACATAAACTCCTTGGCAGGTAATCTACTCTTGTATACAGTACCTCTTTTTCCTGGTCTTCTGAGTATTAACTTCAGCAGAATATCCAGTTTTGTTGCCAAAACACTGCAGTTTAGTCTTCCCTCTGGACTTCCCATAGATTCTATATTTTATAGAATGCTGTTACCAAATGATTTCTATTAAAAGGTGTCTTTTGTTTGTAACATTCCTTTCATATTTTCTTGTCTGTATGTGGACTGGAAGGCTGCATATGGACTTGAGAACAAATGCTCTCTACCTTCTCTCTAGTAGTTTTAATACCTACATACACACCCTAGGCTGTGTACTGGTAATTTATTAGTATGAAACCTTACTTTCCTCTCAGGTACATGCTACTAGAAGCAAGCTGAGGTACACAGAGCATGGTATGGGAAGAAATAATTGTATGCTTAAAGAGGTCCTTAAAAGAGGTGAAATATGGATAGATAGAGGCAGTACTGTGCAGTTTATTACGGGGTGGTTTTTGTTTGTTTGCTTTTTTTTTTTTTTTTTTTCTCTACTGTATTTACTGTATTGGAACTGTTGTTAGGCTATGTTCAATTTTTGTGTTTTTGCAGTCTACACAGTAGTTTCTGGTTTGTGCCCATGCATTTTGTGGTCTTCTTGCATTTCTATTAAACACTATTGATTTTGGGTGAGCTCTATAGTTTGCAAAGACTTTTAAAAATTATTAATTTATAAATTCTTATTAGCTTAATCCTGTCTTTTTAGAATTCTGCCTAGCTTTTGGTTTCTTTGTCATTAAAATGTGTAATTTTTTGTTTGTTTGCTTGTGTTCTTCTTTTTTTTTTTTTTTTTTTGTAAACACGGCAAAATAACAAGACCAAAACAGACCCCTGCAGGACCTCCAACTGAAAGGATTAATAATGATTTATTGCTAACTGAAATTAATAATTCAGCTAAAGGCTACATCAAATTCACATTTTACTGATGCATTTAAAGGGATGTAATGGCAACCCTGCCCCCTCCCAATACAAATGTAATTACATCATATTTAAATTTTGTGTGTGTGTGTGTGTAAATAATAATGCTTTAGCAATACATTAAAAGAATCGCTTCAAGAGAAAAAGGTAAACTTTTCAGTAAAATAAATTCTTCTCCCCTAATTGACACCAGTTATAAACTTATAAACACTTTAATTTTTCCTCAAGCTACATCAATGTTAATATTTGCTTTCAGCACAATATTTTTATTTTTAAAATAAAAGTTGCAGACAGCTCGCCACTTCAATTACACACCCCCTCATAAATGGTTATCTCTAAAAAAATTTACCATAGGTTAAGAATGAACTCATGGGTATTGGAGTACAGGTTATAATTTAAACATACAATTATATCTTAATGTTATTTTCTTTATAAATTTATGCTCACAATATTGATATATATATATTAAAAAAAAAAAGAACAAATTTAAGCAAGTATGTTACATCATTTTCAAGTCAGAGTGGTTTATGTTGGTTTAGTGTAGCATCTTCCATGTTTGATTCAAGATTTATTAAAATGAGAAATTCTTACTAACTACTTGAAATCATAAGATACAGGTTTTGCACATGAAAGGGCTGAAGTCGAACTGTATTTAGACAGTATTTGTTTTGTTTGCAAGTGCTGGATATTCAGTTATATTACCAGCAAGGTAACATACAGATATTGAAATTACTCATTTAATAATAATCAGTCTGTATAACAAGATAATTATGTTTACAAGGACTGGACATACATTCTGATTAAGCAATTCATAAAAACTTTAAATGAAACCACTGAGGGGAGTTTTCTCTGATAAAAAAGTGTAGAACATAATTTTATTGGTGAACAAATCACCAGTAGTGCAATTTTTAAAATTGTATTTGAGAAGAACTGCTGAGACTTCCTAATGGAAGAACTGAATCCAAGTGTTTTATGAACCAGAAGGAAGCTAGTTTTTGGTACTTGTAGATGAATGCCACATAACATCATCTGAAGGTTACTAGAGGTTATTATCATGCTAGCACCTAATGGTAGGTTATTAGAGGAAAGGCAGCTTTGAAACCACAGAGTAGTCTATTTTCAGATAAAAGATCAAACTGTTATCAACACCGTCATCATATAGCACAAGTTATTTATGCATCAGTATGTCTCTATCCACTGAGCCATAAAATCAATTAAATTCTCAAAAATAAAAATGGACAATTTAAACATTTGATCTAACCTTTCAGTTTATATGATTTATTTTTTAAAGGCATTCTACCACATAAATTCAATAATCTTAAAAGCCAAACGTCTGACAGAATAGCCAGATACATAAAGCACGTAAAACAGATTAGTTATCACAACTTCAGTGTATTTATTTATTTATTTATTTTAAGCAAATTTAAAACTTCACAGAGGGGGAGGTGGGGGGAGTCTTTGAAGTAAAGACTGAAGCAAAGAAAGAATTCAGTATTTCCACCTTCTCAGCATCTCCCTTTATCAGAACACCTCCCTTATTCAGCAAGGACCCACATTATCCCTAGTCTTTCTTTTACTGTTTACATACTTTAACAAACAAACAAACAAACTTATTATCCGTTGTCTCTTTCGCAAGCTTCACCTCCAGGTGGGCTTTAGCCTTCCTCACCACATCCCTGCAGGCCCTGATAACACTCCTATACTCATCCAAAGAGGACAGTCCCTTTTTCCACATTGTTTGTGTTTGTTTGTTTTGCTGTTGTTCATTTATTTTGTTTTTCCTAAAATCTGGCTGATATTTCTTATATTACACTTTTATTTATTTGATTTGATATGATTATTAATATACTTTCACTGTGAAATGTTGAGCAGCATCTTTGTCTTCCCTTTATCAACCCATCAGGTATCTGTGTACATCAATAAGTATCTCCGATCAATGCTGTTCTTCCCAAGGCTGAACAGACCAGGCTACAGCTCCCGATCACCTCAGTGGCCTCCATGGGACTTGATTCAGTACAGTGTCTGTCCTGTACATGAGACACTTAGGCTGGGAACAGCATACAGGTTGATAGCGCCTGAGCAGGTTGCCTCAGTGGAAATTCTGTCTGCTTCCTTGCTTGTAAGCTAAGGATGTAGTGGGGGCATCTTTACTGCCCAGGGACACTGATGCCTTGTGGTCAGCCTGTTGTCCCTGGGGCCCTGAGGTCTTTTGTGCTGCTTCCAGCCAGTCATTCCTGACCTGTCCTGCTGCAGGGCTTTGTCCATTTCAGGGGGCAGGCTTTGCCCAGGGTTTTTCCTGGGTTGCGTAGGAAAGTAGTGAAGTCATCATCCCTGGTGATGTTTAAGGAAAGGTTGGATGTATGGACATGGTTTAGTGGATAAAATTGGCGGTAGGGGAATGGTGGGACCAACCTTAATGATTCTATCATTTGCATTTGCTTCTGAGAGTTATTTTCTCTGATACTTTGAAAAAAAAGAATTTTCTGAAGTTCGTCTAAATTCATCCACCGTGGCCCCCAGCAATGAAATCTGGGAATATTTTTAATATATATATAATAGTCTTAAAAAAATATCATTTCGAACTTCATAAATGTAAATTTAAATGATGCAAACTAGGCTTAAGGTCCACAATCAAACCTTAAATGCTGAAGTTATGAATTCATTGTTCATTGAGCTTCAATTGCGGAGATTTAAAGAACTTAAATGCAGAACTCTCACTTTCGTAATTATAGTACATTTTCTCTGGTAACAGATATTTTGTCTGTGATAACTACAGCTAACTGAAATGGGTATCCATTTTAGCATTTTTAGTAAGAGAAGTAAAAGCTTTCAGTTTAGGCTTAAATATTCCCAAATATTTCTTAGCAATATCATATGCATATAAAGATAATGAATGTCAAATGTCTTAACCTATTACTTTCATTTTTCCACATGTAAAACTCTTAGAAAGATCATGTGAGTAAGATTTTGCGAAAAAAAATCCAGCACTTTAAAAAGCACATTGAAATTTAAAAAATATATAAATAAATACAACCAGGTGCAGTGAAATTATTTACATGTCAAAATTGTTTAGGAAATGTTAGGCTCCACTCATGAGTTCTTTAAAGCTATTTTTCTTATGGGAATATAAATTCATTAGGATTTACTGAATACATTGAGAGCAGACATGAAGAGCTCCATCATAAACCATCAAGTGCTCCTTGATGATTTATATAGCTACAGGTGAAGAATAGATTTGAAGTTAGACATGCAACCATCCAGTAAGCTACCATTTAAGCTTCATTGATTAAATGATGTGTGATTAGGACATGAATGAATTTACTAGTTTACCATCCACAATAGGGGATGTACTTCACCACCAGTGGTTCAGCTGTCCCTCTGATTCTTTGTCTTCCAGCAAATAGAAACCTATAAATACAGCTGTGCAGTAATAATGGTAGTCTGCCACATGTGTATGCCCCTTCAATTGTTTCCAAGAGAAGTAAGGTCCCTGCAGTCTTATGTTCATTCTATGATTTCAGTTGAGATGAAAGGAAATAGAAGAAAATGTGGCATATTCCCCTTTACAGCCTGCACAGCTATTTTTGAAACGCATGATGAATTAACACTTTAACTCTTCTTCAGAACTGATACGCATTACAAATTCATCACAAACAAATGTACTGATCTCTCTGAGGGTCTTTATAAAGATAAATTCACATAAACACAGTATGTAGTACTATGTATCATACTCGACTATTTCCATATAACTCTGCTTTTAATTATCAAAACATTACATGCAGAAGTGGGAAAACACATTATAAACTAATATTAAGTTTATGGAGTTTTCTGCTATGGAAAGTATCAGGTGGTAAAAGAGATTATGTCTTTACTCTTTGCATAGTCTATACACACATAAAAGAAACATAGAAATAGGCTAATCCAAATAGCTAATCACATACCACACTTGCATTACTGTTAGTTTCCATTTTGTGAGCTTCTTCAGATATAAGAACAAAAAAAAAACTGAAAACAATCAGTCAATCAATCATTAAAACAACAACAACAATAAAATTATCACATTATATCACATCACAGAATCACAGAATTTCTAGGTTGGAAGAGACCTCAAGATCATCAAGTCCAACCTCTGACTTAACACTAACAGTCCTCCACTAAACCATATCCCTAACCTCTACATCTAAACATCTTTTAAAGACCTCCAGGGATGGTGAGTCCACCACTTCCCCGGGCAGCTCGTTCCAACGCCTAACAACCCTTTCGGTAAAGAAGTTCTTCCTAAGATCCAACCTAAAAAACCCCTGGCGCAACTTAAGCCCATTCCCCCTCGTCCCGTCACCAGGCACGTGGGAAAACAGGCCAACCCCCACCTCGCTACAGCCTCCTTTAAGGTATCTGTAGAGAGCGATAAGGTCGCCCCTGAGCCTCCTCTTCTTCAGGCTGAACAAACCCAGCTCACTCAGCCGCTCCTCGTAGGACTTCTTCTCCAGGCCCCTCACCAGCTTTGTCGCCCTTCTCTGGACCCGCTCAAGCACCTCCATGTCCTTCTTGTAGCGAGGGGCCCAAAACTGAACACAGTACTCAAGGTGCGGCCTCACCAGAGCCGAGTACAGGGGGACGATCACCTCCCTAGCCCTGCTGGTCACACTGCTTCTTACACAAGCCAGGATGCCGTTGGCCTTCTTGGCCACCTGAGCACACACTGCTGGCCCATATTCAGCCGACTATCAACCATCACTCCCAGGTCCTTCTCTGCCTGGCAGCTCTCCAACCACTCATCTCCCAGCCTGTAGCTCTGCTTGGGGTTGTTGCACCCCAGGTACAGGACCCGGCACTTGGCCTTGTTGAACTTCATACAGTTGGCTTAAACCCATCAGTCTAGCCTATCCAGATCCTCCTGCAGAGACTTCCTACCCTCAAGCAGATCGACACATGCACCTTAGTTGGTGTCATCTGCAAACTTACTGAGGGTGCACTTGATCCCTTCATCCGGATCATCGATAAAGATGTTAAAGAGGACCAGTCCCAGTGCCAAGCCCTGGGGAACGCCACTAGTGACCGGCCTCCAACTGGATTTGACTCCATTCATCACAACTCTTTGGGCCCGGCTATCCAGCCAGTTTCTAATCCAACGAAGCGTGCGCCAGTCCAAGCCAAGAGCAGCCAGTTTCTTGAGGAGAATGCTGTGGGAGACGGTGTCAAAAGCCTTGCTGAAGTCAAGGTGGACCACATCCACAGCCTTTCCCACGTCCACCCAGCGCGTCACTTTGTCATAGAAGGAGATGAGGTTTGTCAAGCAGTATCTACCTTCCATAAACCCATGCTGACTGGGCCTGGTCGCCTGCTTGCCCTTCAAGTGCCGCATGATGACTCCCAAGAGGATCTGCTCCATGAGCTTCCCTGGTAGTGAGGTCAAACTGACAGGCCTGTAGTTTCCCAGGTCTTCCCTCCGGCCCTTCTCGTAGATGGGCATCACATCTGCTAGCCGCCAGTTGACTGGGACTTCCCTCGATAGCCAGGACTGTTGATAAATGATGGATAGGGGCTTGGCCAGCTCCTCTGCCAGTTCTCTCAGTACCCTTGGGTGGATCCCATCCAGCCCCATTGACTTGTGCACATCCAAGTGCCATACCAGGTCACCAACCATTTCTTCATGGATAGTGAGGGCCACATTCTGCTTGCCATCCCCTTCCACCAGCTCAGGGTACTGGGTATCCAGAGAACAAGTGGTATTGCCACTAAAGACTGAGGCAAAGAAGGCATTAAGCACCTCCATTTTTTCCTCTTCTCTTGTAACTAAGTTTCCCCCTGCATTCAGTAAAGGATGGAGATTCTCCTTAGTCCTCCTTTTTGCGTTGATGTATTTATAAAAACATTTTTTTGTTATCTTTAACGGCAGTAGCCAGATTGAGCTCCAGATGAGCTTTGGCCTTCCTCATTTTGTCCCTGCACAGCCTCACAACATCCTTATAGGCCTCCCTAGTGGCCTGCCCACTTTTCCAAAGATTATAAACCCTCTTTTTTCTCCTAAGATCAAGCCACAATTCTCTGCTCAGCCAGGCTGGTCTTCCCCGCCAGCTCATCTTTGGGCACGTGGGGACAGACCATTCCTGTGCCATTAACATTTCCCTCTTGAAGAGCGCCCAGCCTTCCTGGACTCCTCTGCCCTTCAGAACCGCCTCCCAAGGGACTCTACCAACTAGTGTCCTGAGCAGCCCAAAGTCAGCCCACCGGAAATCCAATACAGTGGTTTTACTGGTTCCCTTCCTGGCCTCGCCAAGAATTGTGAACTCCACCATTTCGTGGTCACTGCCCAAGACAGCTCCCGACAATCACATCGTCCGCCAGTCCTTCTCTGTTTGTGAAGAGAAGGTCTAGCGGGGAACCACCCCTGGTAGGTTCACTAACTAGCTGTGTCAGGAAGCTATTTTCCACTGTCTCCAGAAACCTCCTAGACTGCTTTCTCTGGGCTGTGTTGTGCTTCCAGGATATGTCAGGGAAGTCCCACACAGGTACAAGGGCTGAAGATTTTGCAACTTCTGTCAGTTGCCTGTAGAACTCCTCATCCGTCTCCTCATCCTGGTTCGGCGGTCTATAACAGACCCCAACCAGGACACTAGCCTTGTTGTCCCTGCCAATCCTAACCCAAAGGGACTCGACCTTGTCATTCCCAGCCTCCAGTTCTACAACATCGAAAGATTCTCTAATATAGAGAGCCACACCACCACCCCTTCTGTGCTGCCTGTCCCTTCTGAAGAGCTTATAGCCAGGCATTGCAGCACTCCAGTCATGAGATTGGTCCCACCACATCTCCATGATGGCAACCAAGTCGTAGCCTGCCCGCTGCACGATGGCTTCCAGCTCCTCCTGTTTGTTACCCATGCTGCGTGCAGTGGTGTAGATGCACTTCAGCTGGGCCTTTACCTTATCCCTCGGCCTTGCTATCATTCCCCCTGGCACAGCCCCAACAATCCTTGCTTCAGCCCCATCCCCCTTCTTACCTAGTTTAAAGCCCTATCAATGAGCCCTGCCAGCTCCTGGCCCAGGATCCTTTTTCCCCTAAAAGATAGGGACCGGTCTGCAGCCATCAGGCCGGGTGCTGAGTAAAGTGTCCCATGGTCAAAAAAAAACAAGATTTCTGCATTGGCACCAGCCCTGGAGCCACGTGTTTAACAGGTGGGCTTTCCGTGTCCTCTCTGTACCCCTCCCTGTCACCATAGGGATGGATGAAAATACCACCTGCACTCCTGCTCCCTCCACTAATCGTCCCAGCCCCCTAAAGTCTCGTTTGATGGCCTTCAGGCTTCTCTCTTCAATGTTGTCACTACCTGTCTGGACTATCAAAAGAGGATAATAATCAGAGGGGCGTACCAGGTTGGGAAGCTTCCTGGCAACGTCCCTGACCCTGACCCCAGGGAGGCAGCAGACTTCCCTACGGGTAGAGTCAGGCCAACAAATAGGGCCCTCTGTTCCCCTAAGAAGAGAGTCTCCCACAGCAATCACCCTTCTGTCTTTCTTGATGGAGGCAGTCCTGAGACATGGAGTCGACCTCTTTGCCCTAGGCATCCTCCTGGGTACACTTGCTACCTGTTCCTCAGCTACTGGTCTGTCGAGCTCCAGGGCCTCAAACCTGTTTCGTAAGGGCACCTGGGAAGGTGGGGCCGTAAGGGGAGGGCATCGCCTGCCATGTCGAGCAGGAACCTGTCTCCATTCCTCCTCAACTCTGCCCGATGGTGACAGGGCATGGGATCCACCCCCATTTGGGGTGTCTCACCTCGATACCTCTCCTTGAGGCCCTGCAGGGAGTTACTCCACAAGTCTATCTCCTGCTCACACTCCCTGACGGCCCTCAACCTCTCCACCTCCTCCTTGAGCTCTGCCACCATGTGGACCAGGTCATCCACCTGCGTGCACCTCACGCACGCAGTGTCTCTGCCTCCCACTGATGGCAGCAACAGGCTCAGACACTCCTTGCATCCGGTGACCTGAACCGCTGCATTTTTTAACGGGTAGTTGGTCTGGGTGTGTACTGACCTCCTGGAGAGTGCACCCTGCCTGGTGGAGACTATTATCACCTAGCTAAGGGCTGTCATTAAGGAGATGTTCGCATGGGTGGGGGGGAGCGCTCTCCGCCCTTCCTGCTCGCCCTGCCTGAGCGAACTGCCGTGCAAACTGCCGCGCCACTCTGTTCTGATGCGCCATGCCCTGTTTGCCCGCCCTGTTTGCCTTGCTCCTGGTCTCTCAAGCTCCCTAGGGGTAGCTTTTGAATGGCCGGGGAGGGGGCGCTGCTGGCTCCACCTATGCCTCGTCAGCCTCCCACACGAGGGCTGCCGGGTCCTGTTGGCTCCCTCAAGTAGGCTCAATGCCAGAAAAATTAGCCCTACCTGGCCCAATCCCCTGCTCCGCTGCAGAACGCGTCTGCCCCGGAGCTGATCGCCTCGGCAAATGGCCCTGTCATTTCACAGCTCTAGCTCTGAACTCTATATGATAATTGTATTGATTTAAAATGACTGTCAACAGGGGAAGGGAATAAGTATTTTGGAATTTGAGCTACCAGCCTTTCTCACACTTGAATCTGTTGGCAAGGCAACTGGATGAAAGTAGGAAAATATTTTTTACGTAAACAACTCTCATAAGATAGTGACAAATATTTTAAGTACATTAATTTCTTTTTAGTGTTTAGAACCATGTTGAACCTGTAAAGAAAATCATTTGTTTAATAGCCTTCCTCATGCTGCAAAATAGCAGACTAGTACAACTCAAATGACTCCATAATTCTTTTTTAGCCTTCCTAAAAGGCTGCTGTGAGAATCAGTTTCCCTTAGTCCTTGGCTACAGGTCTCTCATCAGCAGCTCACAACCTACAAATCAGAAAGGTAAAGGGATTGCAAAATGTATACTGTTAAGCAACTGACCCAGACATTTGTATTTTCTTGTTTGTTTGATTGGTTGTTTGGTGTTTTTTTGTTTTGTTTTGTTTTGTTTTGTTTTTGTTGTTTGGTTGTTTTAAGAAGCATCTTCTCCTTCCATTTTTGTTGTTTTCAAGCTTTGTGTTGCACAGTTTAGCCCAAAACTTTTGGTGGCTTTTAACAAACACTCAAACAATATAATAGTCTTATTGATTCATGAATCATAGATTTCCTCAATGGTTTTCTTTATGCATATGTATTATCTTAGTGTTTAAAAGAAAAAAAAAAAGTCTACAATTGCTAAGAAACAATTACAATATTTTGGGGGATGAATAAGCTAACTTTTATTATTATTATTATTATTATTATTGATTACTATTATTATTTTCATATTTTATGATTTATCCTCTGATGCCTAGAGAATTAACACTTTGGGTTATTTCATTCAAGTTTCTGCACAAGGACCACAAAGCAGATGATTAGACTAAATATGGTATCTCTTTCTCAAGCATTTGACTATCCTGAAAAAAATGTCAAAGAACGCTTTTTTGTTCTCTATATTATATTTCATTCTGAGGACTGATAGTTTTAGTGTTCCTGAAGTGAATGGCTTTTTCATGAGGTTGAAAAGAGACAAATGATCTCTTTAAAAGATTGCTATAAACTCATGGGTGACTTTAGAGATTAAAACAAAATTCTTGAATTGCATGCAGATGCTAGTCTGGAGGGCACAGGGTATACTCTGGGAACTGAACCTACTAATGTGAAAGGGAATGATTTCTGGCATAGAAATCTCAGATTTTCTTGGTTTGACTGTAAACATTATCAAGGAAAAAACATTTAAGAATAATACATACTGTCAGCAATAGTATAAACAGATAGATGGAGATTACAAAAATTCTTTTTTTCTTTTTTTTCCCCCCTTACTAAATACTATCAACTTTCTGCTCATTGTCATAGCTTTCTCGTGTTTGCTGTCTCACTGAATTAAACTTTGGGGATTTTGCCTAGTAGGAGCAAGATCAGACAATTTGGAAATAAGATGCCTAAGCTTCACGTAAGAAGTACATAAATTGAATGTTTTTCTTCATTTAGTCTCACTGGTCAGGTAATACAGGGGTATAAATTAAGTGCATCTATGTTGATGTTCCATTAAGCTTAAATTAGGGAACAAGCCAGTCCAATTCACCATAGGGTATGAAAGGTTATGGAACATATCTTTGTAGAAGCTATTTCCGGCCACTCAAAGGACAACAAGATGACTGAGGAAAAAGCAATTTAGATTTATCATGCAAAAATTCCTTTTATAATAAAATGACTTGATCTGTGGTTAAGTGGAAACCAGTGGATATTCTAGATACTAAATTTGTCAAGATTCCCATGATATTCATATATAATCATATGGGTGATATGATAATATGAATATTATAGGGGGTAATCATATAGGTGAAATATAGACTACATAAGTGGACAATAATTCTTTTGGCCAGGCCAAAAGAATTGTGATGAGACCAGCTGGGGGCCAGTTAGAAGTGTTGTATCTCAGGGTTTGATTCTAGAACAAATACTGATTTATATCATAGAATCATAGAATATCCCAAGTTAGAAGGGACCCACAAGGATCATCGAGTCCAATTCCTGGCACCACATCTTTGTGAGATATGTTCATCTGATTCGTGTCAGTATGGAACAATGCTAGAGCTGTATGGTATGATGAATGTGACCTTCTGTCTTACATACCCTTGTATAGCCACAAGTCCAAGAAAAACAGAGTGTTTAATGTATATAATTCTTGTATTTTGCAAAGGAATGTTTTAGCATTTTGTGTCAATAGAGAGCTTGAAGGGAAATGTATTTGTAGGCTTTTCCTTTAAGTCTCTGTTTTTGGGGGGGGGTTCAGAATAACTGCTAACTATTATGACTATTGCATGGGACACTATGCAAGTCTCTGATATCTGGCCAGGAGATTAAGGAGACGGGGAGAGATGAAGAACAACTAAAAGACAAAGCTTACACAAGTCTCTGACATACAGCCAAGTTGGACAAAGGAGAAGGACAAGAGGGAGGAAGACTATGAGCCTTCAGCACAAGAGACCCCCAGAATCCCCCGGAAGGACCACCAGAGACTGATACACATGCTCCAGCAGGAGGGTTTGGATTCCGGAAACTAATTATAATAACCCTGTTTTTTTTTGAAGTAGTAATGAATATGTATTAGCCTAGGAGCATAAAAATCAGCTGCTTGATGTAACTGGTGTGTGTCTTGGTGGAGCAGAGACTCCCAGCGCACCCAGAGCTGTTTGCTTACCTCTATTCCTTTAATAAATTGTAAGCTTTGATTATAGTCCTATTTTGAAGACTGAGCCATTTATTACATCTTCATCAGTTACTTGGATGAGGAGACATAATGCACTATCAGTAAGTTTTTGAATGCAGACTGAGAGGAACTGTAAATGCACTGGAGATTTTCATTGATTCACCTATTCAGAGGGACCTAAACAGGCTGGAGAACTGGGCAGAGAGAAATCTCAAGAAATTCATCAAGTGAGCAGAAAATCCAGCCCCTGGGATGTAGCGGGACAGGTTGGAGCTGACAGCCTGAGAACAGTCGCCCATGCTGCACCCTCCCTTCCTTCCCTCCAACTTCTCCCCCCCAAAAAAAAGAAAAAAAAAAAGTTAATGCCCAGGGGACACTAGCTTGGATACAAAACAGCACTGTGCTGGACAAACAAAGAAGCCCCTATATCTTGGGTTCCTCAAGCAAATGGGCATCCAGCAGCTCTAGAGAACACTTGCCCACCAACCAGGGCCCGAGAGTTGTGCCTGGAGTGCTGTGCCCAGCCAGCTTCTACATACACGACAGACACTCATATTGGAGCAAGTCCCAATGACGACCACAAGGATTATTGGTGGCTGAGGCACAAAATATCAGAGAAGCTGATAGGTCTATTCAGCCTGGGAACAGACAGCCTTAATCCCTTTGACCTATTGATATCTGTGGATATCTGAAGGCCAAATTGTTCTCAGAGGTGTACAATGAAGGATAAAAAGAGAAGGGATAGAAGGGATGTAGTTTGTAAACAAGGTAGTCTGACTTGATAGATAGGGTTGGGCTTAAGCAGAATGGCATATGACACTCCAGAGGGGAAAGAGAGTGGGCGTTGGGGCATAGCTTGATATTTCTGAATTATTACTTTTATGCCTGCTGTACTCAAATTTAATTTGACCTGTTTAGTTCTCATTAAACCCATCATTCAGAGCTACTGTCTGTCAAGATAAATAAGTTCATTTTCTGCTTTTCATGTTTTTATATTTTCATAGAACTATTAAGCCTGGAAAAGACCTCCAAGATCATCTAGTGCAACTGTCCCTCTACCGCAAATATCACTTCCTAAACCATGTACCTAACCACCATGCCCAAATTTTCCTTAAACACCCTCAGTGATGGTGACTCTTTCACCATGGGCAACCCGTTCCAATACCTGACTACTCTTCCTGAGAAAAAATTTCTTCCAATATCCAACCTAAACCTTCCCTGGTGCAACTTGAGGCCATTCCTTCTTGTCCAATCATTAGTTATCTGCAGGAAGAGGCCAACACCCAGATCCCCACAATTTCCTTTCAGGTAGCTCTAGAGAGCAATGTCTCCCCAGAGCCTCCTTCAACAGACTAAACAACCCCAGTTCCCTCAGACGCTCCTCACAGGACTTGTGTTCCAGACCCTTCACCAGCTTCACCACCTTCCCATCTGGATGCATGGAGTGCCTGAGCCTGTTGCTGCCATCTGAGGGTGGCAGAGACAGTGTGTGTGTGAGGTGTGGGCAGGTGGATGAGCTCAGCTTGGTGGCCAAGCTGAAGGAGGAGGTGGAGAGGTTGAGGGCTATCAGGGAGTCTGAGTGGGAAATAGACTGGTGGAGAAACTCCCTGCCAGGCCTGAAGGAAAGGCACTGGGATGAGACACCCCAAACAGTGGTAGACCTGCTGCTCTGTCAAGCAGAGGGATGGGACCTAGGAGAAATAGGTCTGTGCTTGACGTTGCAAGCAACCCTCCTCCCTACTCTGCCTTCCCAGGTGCCCTTACACAACAGGTCTGAGGCCCTGGAGCTTGAGAGACCGTTAGTTGAGGATGAGGTGAAAAGTCTACCCAGGAGGATGCGTAGTGTGAGGAATTTAACTCCACGCCTCAAGACTGCCTCCGTTAAGAAAGGTGATCATTGTAGGCGACTCACTTCTCAGGGGAACAGAGGGTCCTATTTGTTGGCTTGACCCTAACCATAGGGAAGTCTGCTGCCTCCCTGGGGCCAGGGTCAGGGACATTGCCAGAAAACTTCTGTCCTGGTTTCAATTAGGATAGAGTTAATTTTCCTCCTTGTAGCTGGTAGGGTGCTATGTTTTGGATTAGGATGAGAAGAGTGCTGATAACATGCTGATGTTTTAATTGTTGCAAAACAGTGCTTACACCAAGCCAAGGATGTTTCAACTCCTCCCAGCAGGCAGTCTACAGGTGCAGCAAGAGCTGGGAGGGGACAGACCCAGGACAACTGACCCAAACTGGTCAAAGGGGTATTCCATACCATCTGATGTCATGCTAAACAATATATAGGGGTAACTAGCCAGGGTGGGAAGGCAGGACTGCTCGGATGTAGGCTGGGCATCGGTCAGCGGGTGGTGAGCAATTGCATTGTGCATCACTTGTTTTGTACACAATAATAATAATAATAATAATAATAATAATAATAATAATAATAATAATAATAATAATAATAATAATAATAATAATAATAATAATAATAATAATGTCTTAATAAACTGTCTTTATCTCAACTCACAGGCTTCACTTTCCTGTTTCTCTGTCCCATCCCAGAGAGGGAGGGGGGAGGGTGAGCGAACAGCTGTGTGGTATTTAGCTGGCAGCTGGGTTAAACCACAACAGCTTCCTAACCTGGTACAACCCTCTGACTATTATCCTCTTTTGATAGTCCAGGATGGCATTGATGATATTGAAGAGAGAAGCCTGAAAGCTATCAAATGAGACTTTAGGGGACTGGGATGATTAATAGATGGAACAGGAGTACAGGTCGTGCTTTCCTCCATCCCTACAGTGGCAGGAAGGGGTACGGAGAGGACCGAGAAAGCCCACCTGATAAACATGTAGCTCAGAGGCTGGTGCCAACACTGAAATTTTGTGCTTTTTTTTTGACAATGGGGCACTTTACTCGACATCCAGCCTGCTAGCTGGCAGGGCTCATTGAGAAGGCTTTAAATTAGGTAGGAAGGGGGATGGGTATGAAGTCAGGCTCATTAGAGGTGTGCCGGGGGGAACAATGTCAGGATCTCAGGAGAAGGCAACGGCCCAGCTGAAGTGCATCTACACTAATACAAATGGCATGGGTAACAAACAGGAGGAGCTGGAATGCATTGTGCAGCAGGCAGGCTACGACTTGGTTGCCATCAAGGAAACTTGGTGGAACCACTCCCATGACTGGAGTGCTGCAATGACTGGCTATAGGCTCTTCAGAAGGGACAGGCAGCACAGAAGGGGTGGTGGTGTGGCTCTCTGTATTAGAGAGTGTTTTCATGTTGTGGAACTCGAGGCTGAGACTGGGAATGATAATTTTTAGTCCCTAAGGGTTACAATCAGCGGGAAGGCCAACGAGGCAAGCATCCTGGTCGGGGTCTGTTATAGACCGCCAAACCAGGACGAGGAGACGAATGAGGATTTCTACAGGCAGCTGAAAGAAGTTGTGAAATCATCGGCGCTTGTTCTTGTGGATGACTTCAACTTCCCTGACATATCCTGGAAGCACAACACAGCCCAGAGAAAGCAGTCTAGGAGGTTTCTGGAGACAGTGGAAGATAGTTTCCTGATGCAGCTGGTTAGTGAGCCTACCAGGGGAGGTGCCCCACTAGACCTTCTTTTCACAAACAGAGAAAGATTGGTGGGAGATGTGGTGGTCGGAAGCTGTCTTGGGCAGAGTGACCATGAAATTGTAGAGTTATCTATTCTCGGTGAAGTCGGGAGGGGGACCAGTAAAAATGCTGTATTGGACTTCCAGAGGGCCAACTTTGAGCTGCTCAGGACACTGGTTGGCAGAGTCCCTTGGGAGGCAGTTCTGAAGGGCAGAGGAGTCCAGGAAGGCTGGGTACTCCTCAAGAAGGAAATCTTAATGGCTGAGGAGTGGTCTGTCTCCACATGCCCAAAGAGAAGCCAGCATGGAAGACGACCAGCCTGGCTGAGCAGAGAATTGTGGCTTGAGCTTCGGAGAAAAAAGAGGGTTTATGATCTCTGCAAAAAAAAGCAAACAACTCAGAAGGATTATAAGGATGTTGTAAGTGTGTGTAGAGACAAAATGAATGCCAAAGCTCATCTGGAGCTCAATCTGGCTACTGCTGTAACAGAAAATGATTTTACAAATACATAAACATAAAAAGGAGGACTAAGAAGAACCTCCATCCTTTACTGGATGTGGGGGGAAACTTAGTGACGAGAAAAACTTAGTGATGAGGAAAAGGTGGAGGTGCTTAATGTTTTCTTTGCGTCAGCCTTTAGTGGCAAGACCACTTGTTCTCTAGATATCCAGTACCCTGAGCTGGTGGAAGGGGATGGGGAGCAGAATGTGACCCTCACTATCCATGAAGAAATGGTTGGTGACCTGGTATGGCACTTGGATGTACACAAGTCAATAGGGCCGGATGGGATCCACCCGAGGATACTGAGAGAACTGGCAGAAGAGCTGGCCAAGCTGCTTACCATCATTTATCAACAGTCCTGGCTTTCAGGGGAGGTCCCAGTCAACTGGCGCCTTGCAAACATGACGCCCATCTACAACAAGGGTGGGAGGGTAGACCTGGAAAACTATAGATCTGTCAGTTTGACCTCAGTGCCAGAGAAACTCATGGAGCAAATTATCTTGAGTGTCATCACGCGGCACTTACAGGGCAACCACATGAGCAGGCTCAGTCAGCATGGGTTTATGAAAGGCAGATCCTGCTTGACGAACCTCATCTCCTTCTATGATAAAGTGACACGCTGGGTGGATGAGGGAACGGCTGTGGATGTGGTCTACCTTGACTTCAGCAAGGCTTTTGACACCGTTTCCCACAACATTCTCCTCAAGAAACTGGCTGCTCTTGGCTTGGACTGGCGTACGCTTTGTTGGATTAGAAACTGGCTGGATAGCCAGGCCCAAAGAGTTGTGGTGAATGGAGTCAAATCCAGTTGAAGGCCGGTCACTAGCTCCCCAGGGCTCGGTACTGGGGCTGGTCCTCTTTAATATCTTCATCGATGATCTGGATGAGGGGATCGAGTGCACACTCAGTAAATTTGCAGATGACACCAAGTTAGGTGCGTGTGTCAATCTGCTCAAGGGTAGGAAGGCTCTGCACGAGGATGTGGATAGGCTGGACCAATGGGTTAAAACCACCTGTATGGACTAGGGAACTCTATGGACAGGAGTAGGAAAGTGATTGTCCCCCTGTACTTGGCTCTGGTGAGGCCATACCTCCAGTACTGTGTTCAGTTTTGGGCCCTTCGCTACAAGGACATCAATGTGCTCAAGTGAGTCCAGAGAAGGGCGATGAAGCTGGTGATGGGTCTGGGAAACAGGTCTTAGGAAGAGTGGCTGAGGGAGCTGGGTTTGTTCAGCCTGGAGAAAAAGAGGCTCAGGGATGACCTTACTGTTCTTTATAAGTACATTAAAGGAGTCTGTAGTGAGGTGGGGGTTGGTCTATTCTCCCATGTGCCTGGTGACAGGATGAAAGGGAATGGGCTAAAGTTGCGCCAGGGGTATTTTAGGTTGTATATTAGGAAGAACTTCTTTACTGAGAAGGTTGTTAGGTATTGGAATGGGCTGCCCAGGGAAGTGGCTGAGTCACTATTCGTGGAGGTCTTAGATGTTTTGATGTAGAGTTTAGTGACATGGTTTAGTGGAGGACTTGTTAGTGTTAGGTCAGGGGTTGGACTAGGTAATCTTGGAGGTTTCTTCCAACCTAGATGATTCTATTATTCTGTGATCTCTGGATATGCTTCAGGGCCTCTATGTCTTTCTTGTAGTGAGGGGCCCAAAACTGAACACAGTACTGAAGGTGCGGCCTCAGGGAGAGAAGACATTTGTCACAAGAAGTTATGTATACCATGAAATGAAATAGAAATTTCAGAGTATGTCTTTGTGTGTTGAAGATTTAGACCTATATATCTCATATATATCTCATATATATTTTTTATATAAAGTGCATATTTGGCACTTTATGTGCACGGTGTTACTGATAAACAATAATCTTTAGAACTCTGAAACTACTTTGACATCAGGGGTAAAAAAGGAATTTTTTTGTTAGTGCCTCAGTACTTCTGTTTCCAAACAATATAAGGATAAAAAAGTCACGAGCCTAATCTAGATCAGTTTTTAGAAGGACTGAAGTAGATAGATGACACAGACTTCTTTTTGTTTGATTGTCTTTATCAAGGAAATTTGGTTTGATTATCAAGAAACATATTAGTTAGATGTAAGTTTTAGAGAAACTGCTTGCTGTAATCATTTTTACAATAGTAATAAATTTTGCAGATGAATACTTCATTGGCTGAGACATTAAAGTACTCTTGCACTTACACTGTTCTGAAAAGTCAGCTTTTCATATTCTGAGGTTGGGGTTTCTGAAATAAGGTGGTCAGGCCTTAACTTTTCAAATGCTAATATCTACAAAACATGTATAAGTGGAAATACTTCCCTAACTCTGCAAAACAATGGATAAGAAAAGATAATATAATAAAACAGCATAGTTTGCAAAGAACATGCTGTCAGAGATGATCTGCAATCTAAAACCTGAAGAAAAGTTTCAGAGTTTAAATTTTTGCTTTCACATTCATTGTTGTGAACAAAATAGCATTTATGAAATCATACTAAAAGGTGTAGCTTGAACAGTATGCTGTCAGATAATCTAATTAAATGTCCCTAGGAGAAAGAAGATTTTTTTTTCCTTTTTTATTTCTTTTTCCCATTTTTTTTCTTTTTTTTCCCCTTTTTCCCAATTTTCTCCTTTTCCTTTCTCCTTTTTCTGTTTCTTACCTTGCCTTGTGTCACTATGTGTCACTATATTACCCATGTGTAAGGCTCTGGCTTTGTATCTCGTGGAGTGTCACCATAAGGTTTCTCTTTCATTGCTGTTTCTTTAATCAAGTTTCTCCTACAGAAAATTGACTGTGCTTCAACTATTTGTATTATATATTGGTTAATTAATTAACTCAAACAACATCCCTGTATATAAGGAATGAAGTAATGGCAACTTGATTCTGTCATATTAAAATTATGCTGAAAAAACATACAGAACACATTAAAGATATTGAACCAATGTTTAAACTCCAAACTCTGCTTTCTCAGATAAAAATTAGAAATATAGTGACCTCAGCAAGCATGACAGAAATGAGAGATTTCTTGGACACGAGAGTATAAGCAGAAATGAATTAATATTTTTTTGAAATTTTGAAATAAATAATTTCAAAAAATTTGAAACTTTTCAAAGTGAATAAAAAGTGGTAACACCCAATTGCTTTCAGTTCAGTGGAATGTAAACATCTAAATTACTTGAGCTTTCCGGACAAAAGTAATTCAACCTGTACCTTAATAACCAAGACACAGCTGCACTGTGGCAGACTTCATGCTTTTGTCATTTTAGCAATACTAAATTAGAGTTACTCCAAAGAAACTTAAAAAATTAAAGCCCAGAAA
Organism: Anas acuta; assembly: GCF_963932015.1. NCBI lineage: Eukaryota > Metazoa > Chordata > Aves > Anseriformes > Anatidae > Anas > Anas acuta. The sequence goes on from NC_089017.1 coordinate 27,234,632, forward strand.
TTTTACAAATGTATCTGAACAGTTTGTCTGTTGATGAAAGGGAGTACTAAAGTTGTTATAAATCAGTTCCTATTAAAAAGGGTTTGACTACAGGAACTACATTAATATCTGTTACATTAGTAAGAACAACATAAAAAAATGTTGTGTCTATCAACATACTTTGGTCCTTGTTCTTGGCATAATCTGTTAAAAAGATTAATTATTCATGACTTGCAATGTAAAACTATCTATTGGTATAGCTATAATTAAAAATCTTCCATCATCCAGTGAACTGCTTCTAGTATTTTTAAATGTAGGTTGATTAAAACATAAAAAATACACATAGATAGTTTTTCAGCTTATTATTGCCTCCTATATGGACTGTAGTCCTCACCTTCTAAATCTTTACATTTAATATGATTCTCAATGTGGGGAATTATTGAGAACAACACCATTCTGCATAAATTAGGATTATGTAATGAAGCCATTCACAACAGTTTCATATAATTTAGGACAGCTACAAAGAAACCTGATCCAAGATACAGAATTGTTGTTTTCAGTCTTGTTAATTTGTATACATAATATACTTTCATGCCTCTTAAAATCCAAAACAGGAAATGCATAGCACCAACTGGGGATGTATTATAGGGTTCTGAACAGCTATAAAGTACATTTTATAATAGAAACTTTAAAGCATATATAGCCTTACCATGAAGAATGAAAAACCTATGAAAATAATTAGGCCCAAAACAAGAAGTTGGACTGAAGTTAAAATGGGATACTAGAAATAAAAGCAAGGTAAAATATTTTCTTGGAATAGTCCAATGAGACAATTTATGGGCATATGCTTCAGTTGTCCATACATCATACAATGAGTTCATTGCCATAAGTGTCTTATCAAACTCCACATGAATAAAGTACAGTCCCTTTACAGTCCATTCTAGGACTGTAGGAATACCTGAAAAATATTTTTTTCTGCATCAGCCTCTTACATATATATCTGTTATTCAGTAGCAATACCATCAACTCATTGCAACACCATCCTTTGTTCTCTGTCTTAGGTCTAGGTCTTAGGAGAAAGAAAAAAAAAAAAAAAAGTTATATTCTTTATTTCCTTCCACAGATCAATTACCTTCTATGTAAAAAAGATATTGGCTTTCCACATCTTTCTTCCCCATCCCCATCCAGAATGAAACTCACTATCACACCCTCAGGTCAATTTAACTGTGGCTAATTTCATGAACAATAGGTGCTGCAATAAACACTCAACAGGAACTGACAGATTGGGTCTAATTTTGCATTGTGAAGCACCTGAAATACTTTAATATACTTCTCTTCTGTGGGTAGCTGAATTAATACAAGCATGGTAATATATGAAAGGATATATGAAAGGATTTCACAGAATCACAGAGTCATGGAATAGTTGAGGTTGAAAAAGACCTCTGGAGATCATCCAGTCCAGCCCTCCTGCCAAGCATGGTCACCTAGAGAAGGTTGCACAGGATCACATCCAGGCAAGTTTTGAATATCTCTAGAGAAGAAGACTCCACAACCTCTCTGGGCAACCTGTTCCAGTGTTCTATCACCCTCACAGTAAATAATTTTTCTCCATGTTTCTCCTGTACTGGGAAGCCTAGAGCTGTACACAGTACTCCAGATGTGGCCTCATCAGGGCTGAATAGAGTAGGAGGATAATCCTTACTATTGGCCTTCTTAGCAATAAGGGCGCATTACAGGCTCATGGTTAGCATGTTGTCCTCCAGGTCCTTCTCCACAGAGCTGCTTTCCAGGAGGTCAACCCCCAGTCTGTACTGGTGCATGGGGTTATTGCCTCCTAGTTGGAGAATTCTATCAGATTGGTTAAGCAAGATTTCACTTTGGTGAAATCCCCCACATGCTTAGAGATGACATCCCCAACCTTCAAATCTGCAATCAGTACTTGTTTTTAGTACAAGATCCAGCAGCACTACCTACATCAAAAAGTTTCCATCAATGCTCTGCATGAACCTTCTGGACTGTTTGTGCCTAGCTGTATATTTTTTGCAACAGAAGTCAGCATGGTTGAAGTACCCCCATGACAAACAGGGTCTGTGATTGTGAGGCTACTTTCAGCTGTAGAAAATATCATCATCTTCTTCTTCCTGGTCAGGTGACCCACAACAGAGTCATGCACATTAGCCAGACCTTTTGTTCTTACCCATAAATTCTTAACTTGGTCATCATCCACCTCAAGACAGAGCTCCATATATTCCAGTTGCTCTTTCACACAAAAAGCAATGCCACCACCTCATCTTCCTGGCCTGTCTTCCCTAAAAAGCATGTATCCACCTGTGACAGCATTCCAGTCACACAAGCTATCCCGCTATGTTTCTGTAATTGCAATAAGATCAAAGCCCTGCAATTGCACACAGATCTCTAATTCTTCCTGTCTGTTTTCCATGCTATGTGCATTGCTGTTCAGGCACTTCAGAGAGGTGTTCAAGCTTGTCAATATCCCAGGAGGAGTGCAAGACACTCCTTACTCATATTCTGTAGTCACTTCATCGACTGCATGCACTTGATGGAGGTATCCCCACTTCAACCTTATTTTGCTGCCTGGATGGTCTCTGTAACTCTCCTCTTCCCAAACCTTTCTTAGTTTGAAGCCCTCTTCACCTTCTTGGCAAGCCTGTGACAGAAGATGCCCTTCCCCTCCACTGACAGTTGGACCCCAATAGCCCCCATCAATCTAGGTTTCTCAAAGTGAGTCCCATGGTCTAAGAAGCTGAACCCCTGGGTATGGCACCAGTTCTGTAACCATTTGTTGATTTTGCAGATTCAATTGGCCCTTTCAAACCCTATCCCTTCATCTGAGATGACTGATGAAAAAGCAACCTTCTCTCCAGATTCCTTTACCATTGCTTCAAGGGCTCTGTAATCCTTCTTGATACTCCTCAGGCTACTCCTGGCTATATCACTTGTGCCCACAAAAAAATAAAAATAAAACAGTGGATAATAGCCAGTGAGCTGAACCAGGTTTGTAAGTCTCTCAGTGACATCCCGGATTCAAGCCCCTGGCAAGCAACACACTTCTCTAGTGAGTGGATAAGAATGCCAAAAGGGTGCCTCCATACATCTCAGAAGAGTGTTGCTGTGGTGGTACAATGCACCCCCTCACCGGGCTACTCTGCAATCTCAGGATAAAATAACACTATATTCTTGCCATTGTTACAAGTGCAGTGAGTTGGGATGATTAGGCACTCTAACTGTATCTGGAACTCCTGGCACCTGGATACCAGAACTGTATAACCTGGAAGGTACTGGAATTGTACAGTTGGTGGGTAGTACAAGAATTATCCAACCTGAATTGTGACTAGGATGGAGAAATACTGACTAAATCCAATCATCTTGTAATTCTATAAATACTGGTCCTAAGCAAAGAGCCCCTTTGAGCTCTCCAGGACCACAGAGGACTGTGGCCCAGGATCTCCCCCTGAGGTGGGTTGCCTCTCAGGGTAAGACTCCGTGAGGTTCAACAATCATCCGCTGCATATGCTAATGTAGAGAAAATTGAGTAATTCACTAGAGGCCCTACTTCTAAAGATTCACTGATTGTCCACTGAATATGCTGAAGCTTAGGAGGATGAGTAATTCACAAAAAGAGGAAAAGTTCTTGAGTGCACAACTCACTTTACAAATTCTCAATACCTTGTTGTACAGAAATTCCTCATCCCTTGCTGTCCAGAAATCCCTCATCCCTTGCTATATAGAAACCACTAATACCTTGACATAAGTCTTGCGTGTGAACCTTGCAATTTACAAATCTTCAACAAGTCACTTTTTTGATTCTAGCAAACAGTACTGAACTGTTGTGTTAAACAAGCTTACCAAGGTTAACTGATGATAAAGAAAAAAAAAATCATACAATCTATTTTGTGATTTACCATAAAGGAAGTAGTAAATAGTAAATTGCTGATACATCATGTCCGTGTAAAAATTTAATTCATGACAATTGCTTACTGCTATCACCCATCACCATTTCTTAGTGGCACTTGATGTTATATGGGGAACAGATCAGACTGCCTTACTCAGCTCCAGTGTCATTCCGTGTGCAACAGGTCCTTCCTCTTCAGTCTGTGGAGAGATGAAGAGGTTCTGCAAGGGCACCTCAGGCTTCAGGGGAAGTCTCTTCTTTCTGATGGTCCTTGCTGTCGAAAGTTTCTATTCTTCTGTGTTATCGTCCTCCCTCCCTCTGCATGTGTCAGTGAGGGAATTTTTGACTGCTTGGCCATGGGCTGTGGGTTTCCTGCAGACAGCACTTGGAACCAGCTATCTAACTCAGCCTCAGTCTCCCTGATGTTACGTAGCCTCCTCTTTGCCTCCTGTAGCTCAGCCAGTGGTTTCAGGAAGTCCTTCACCTGGGCACAGGTTTTACATGCAGGTCTGCCATGTGCCCCAGAAGGAAGGTATAAGCAGTTCCTGAAGTCTGAGGTCTGCATTACAGTCTCTCCTTTCAGCAACTCCATCTGGGTGGAGGCATTGTCCTCTGCTGGGGTAGATGGTGGAGACACCCCAGACAGACCTGTAGGCTTTGCTTTCAAATGAGTACCCACCATTCTGTCTTGAGGGCTGGCTTGAACAAATGCCCTTGACCTGTGAAGAACAGTGTCATCTGATCTCAGAACAGTTCCATCTGGTCACAGAACCTCATTGCTGGGTTATGTGTACTTTAATATCCCACTCAACCAGTGGAATGGACCTCCTTGAAAGAAGTGGCCACCCTGTATGCCATCCCAGGTGAACTGCCACACCTCGACTGATGTACCACACCCTGTTTGGCCTTGTTGCTAGCACTCAGAAAATAAAAAGGATATCTTTTTTTGTTTGTTTGTTTGTTTGTTTGTTTGTTGGCTTTTACAATGATGATTGTAGTGCCATTTTGTATATCCCATATACCTGAAATATTATTTTTGTTGTGATTGATGAATGCATATACTATCTTGAATATCAGCATATAAGGAAGTATAAGGAAATAATTACCATATCTCATAACACCTGGTTTATCTTCAGCATTCCTATTGAATGAGTTCAGCAGTACAGTCATTATGGTTTTAGGTCTCCTAGTGTGATCTCGAAAATGCCATGTGACACAAATTATAATTTTGGTGAATTATTATGTCAGTTCACAATTGCTATAAAAAGAACCAAATTATGATTTGCATTTATATGAATATTGTTTTGCACATCTTTAATTTTATACAATATATTATGTTCATCGGCAGATAGTATAAACTTTACATTCTTTGATCTAAATGTTCTTTATCATCTGTTCTTGTTAATGCAGAAGAAATATGGTTCTGATACTCAGTGCGCATGAAGTTTGTGATTGTATACGACATATACTGAAGTAATCTCAGTGTTACATAGAGCAATGAAATTAACAAAACAAAAAAATTAATAATCTGGTGTTAATGTTCTCCACTTGCCTTTTTTTCCAAACACTGTTTGCCTCTTATCACACAACTTTTCTGTCACACATTACATTCCTCCCTCTTTTTCTGTCTTATCCTAGATAATATCTTCCTGACATTTATGTACAAGATGCCACTTTATCCCCCTGCTTTCCATGTGGCTTGACCCTGTCTCAGTGTAACAACTACAACAACAAAGACAAACTGTCAGGGAAATGAAAGCATACTGAGGATTAAGATGAGGAAATCATCTCAAGCATAGGAAAATAATTGAAATAGGGGTAGCTGTCTTTTTTTTTTTTTTTTTCTTTTTTTTCATTAGATACATTATTCATGGTTTCAGAGGAAATCTCTTATCTGGCACTTTCTCTTACTAACAACCATCTCTATCACATCTTGCTCAATGAGAGAGGATCAAATTTCTGAATATTTGGCTGGGAAAATGGAATGGATTATATTTCATTAAAGTGCTGCAGTAGTTAGAACTTTGGGGCAAGATTTGGCAGTCTATTCTTTTTCCTTAATGAGCAAACGGTTACCAAAGGTCAGCCTGGAATCTTCCTTCAGATGTTTTTCTCCTTCTTGTTTTTTTACATTTAATTCCTTATCTCCCTTTCTTCTGCTAGCTCCAGGCTACCAGTCTCCCTGTTTTCTGCAGTTTCCTTAATTTCCTCAGTTTAAGTGAACAGTAACAGTTGTTGTGGTTTAACCCAGATGGCAGCTAAACACCACACAGCCGTTTGCTCACCCTCCCCTCTCCCTCTCTGGGATGGGGGAGAGAAAAGGGAAAGTGAAGCCTGTGAGTTGAGATAGAGAGAGTTTATTAAGACAGAAAAATAATCATAACAATAATAATGATAACAATAATGATGATAATAGTACTAAGAATAATAATGTGTATGAAACAAGTGATGCACAATGCAATTGCTCACCGCCCACTGACCGATGCCCAGCCTAACCTCGAGCAGTCCAGCCCTCCCACCCCAGCTAGCCACCCCTATATATTGTTTAGCATGATGTCAAATTGCATGGAATACCCCTTTGGCTAGTTTGTGTCAGCTGTCCTGAGTCTGTCCCCTCCCAGCTCTTGCTGCACCCCCAGCCTGCCCATTGGCAGGACAGAGTGAGAAGCTGAAAAGTTCTTGGCTTGGTGTAAGCACTGCTCTGCAACAGTTAAAACATCGGGGTGTTATCAGCACTCTTCTCATCCTAATCCAAAACATAGCATTCTACCAGCTACTAGGAAGAAAATTAACTCTGTCCTAACTGAAACCAGGACAACAGTAAATAGAACTATATGTGGCTGGTGGCTGGTCACTAGTAGTGTTCCCCAGGCTTCAATTCCAGAGTCAGTTCTGTTCAACATGTTATTGGTGATGTGGATGCAGGAGTAGATTGCGTTCTTAACAAGTATGCTGATGACACTGAACTGCAAGCTACTGTTGACACTAAATGGATGAGGCCTTGCAGATGGATCTAGATAGATTGGATGGAGCAATTGGATGGACTGCCCCAATGGGGCAATCATCAATAACATGAAATTCAACAAAGGGAAATGCTGGTTTCTACACCTGGGATGGACTAATATTGGACATTGGTACAGGCTGGGAGATGAGTGGCTGGAGAGCAGCTCAGCAAAAGGGATCAGCAGGTGCTGGTTGAGAGCAGGCTCAACACAAGCCAGCAGTGTGCCCTGGCAAACAAGATGGCAAAACACATTTTGAGCATTAAACCAACCAGTCAAAAGAGGTGATTCTCTTGCTATATTTATTGCTGGTGCAGACTCACGTTGAACATCGTGTGCAGTTCTGAGACTCACCATATAAAAAGCACATTAAGGTACTTGAAAGTGTAACAGGGAAGATAACAGGGTTGGAAGTCTTATTAAAGGGCTTAGTCTTATGAGGAGAGGCTAAGTACACTTGGTTTGTCTAATCTGGAGAAGAGAAGGCTAAGAGGTGGCCTCATGGCTGTCTACAACTTCCTGTGGAGAGGAAGTGGAGAGGCAGGCGCTGATCTCTTCTCCCTGGCAAATAATGATAGAATGGGAGGGAACAGGAGGGAAAGAGAGGGAAAGCTGTCCCAGGGGAAGTTCAGGTTGGATACTAAGATTTTTGATTTTTACTCTGAGGGTGGTCAAACACCAGAACAGAGTTCCTAGGGAGGTGGTTAATTCTCTGTGCCTGTCAATGTTTGAGAGGCATTTGGATAATACCCTTAATATGCTTTGACTTTTGGTTAAGCCTATGGACTAGATGATCTTCGTAGGTCCCTTCCAACTGAACTATCCTATCCCATACTATCCTATCCTGGTAACCACATATTAAGGAGAGGAAAATTCATTTTGTAAATGTGTTAACACGGTTCATGTATAGTATATAGTTCAGGATTAGTGAAAAGGTGGCATAGTCCCTTCACAGGCACGAGTGGAAAATATATAACCAGAAAAGAGTCTAAGCCAGTGAGAGATAACTGAAGGTTAAAAAAAAAAAAAAAAAAGGTAAGCAGGTAAGCTACCTCCCCCAAAATTGTCCTTGTTACATTTTCATTTTGTAGCATAATTACCTTGGACTTTAACAAACCTACTGAAAGCTTCTGCTCAGAAAAGTATCCTGGATAACGTTTCTGCAGCAGCCATGCTTCCATCCAGTTGAGTGGTCAATGCAATATTTGGCTGCACTGATATATCTGATACTGGGATTTTGCGTCTTTATTAATAAGTGAAATTTAGTTTCATTTTCATATTCATATGATGTAAAAAAGGTTTATTTCATCTACCATCAATTCAACAAATATTTCCTTGACTAAGTTATAATATTTTAATTACCAACTTAAGAAATTTTGACATTGGGCTAAAAGGAAACCAGGTGGGTTTAATCATAATCTGAATATTAAAATTTTACATCATTTTTTTCCTCTGTGTTGTCTTTGAAAATCAGGTCTTGATTCACATCTCAGCTGCTCCTACTTAAGCCAGAAGCAACAATGCAGTTTTTATATCATCATTCTGTTGCTATGGAAATGATTGTGAAACCACAAATTAAGAGTGATAATATCAGAGAAAATTCTTTTGCATATGCATGTTTGCTATCTGGAGCAGGAATTGGATGGAATATTATAAAATTTAGAATGTGAATAGAAACTAGATTTAATACTTATTAAAGCTGAGTTCGTTTCCTAACAATAGTAAAAACAAAATTAAGTATCAGGTATTCAAGCAGGCAGTTTCTTCCTTTCAGAATTTATTTTTATGACTAACATTTATTTATTTTTATGACAATTTTTATGACTAACAATATTACACCATGAAATATATATATATATATATATATATATATATATTTTTTTTTTTTGTAGAACACTTTTTTCTTCTGTACCATTTAATAATATGATAAGATCTGGAATTTTCAACATGTGGTATGATAAATATATTGTTTTCTTAAAATTACTTGTAAATAAAAAAAAATAGTAAATATTACTATAGAAATAGAACCAACTTCTAAATAGAAATAAATAGACTCCACAAACACTTATTTCATGATTATTTTTGTTGTTGTTGTAGTTACATTTTTACTTATTCTCTGACTTTAGATGCTTGTCCATGGTTAACTGTAAAATTGACAGATACACACCCGGGGTGGTATGGAGTTTTTTTTTTGTTGTTGCTTGTTTGTTGCTGTTGTTGTTTCTTTTTACTAGGTTGGTATTAATTTCTATTTATTTATTTATTTATAGTGGGTCATGGAAAATATTTGTATTTATCACATATGAAATTACTACCCTTATTTTTCATGATTTAGCTCTCAGAACAAAAGGGCTTCTGTCAATTTCTTGGAACTAAATAAAACTGAGAGAAGCCAATTGGATTAAATCCAAGAAAGCAAACTAAGCTGAATCCTAAAAGTTGGTAACTAGAACAATAAAGGTAACATTATAAAGAATGCTTGACAACATGTTTTTTCTTTTGTTTGTTTGTTTGTTTTAATGAATATAAACAAAATACCTTCAGTAGAAAGGATGGATATTACTCCTTCAGGTAGCATGGTTATTATATAAAAAAGAATAAGAGTTCCAGTGGGATCCCTAAGTTAGTCTGCTGATGTTACTGAGAAAGTACATTTTTTGAGTTGTTTTTGTTATATCAAAATCATGGTACTCTTGAGTGTTGGCAAGGAAATATAAGATAATGAGAATGCACTGAACATGCCTTTCATCAGCTGAAAATCTTTAATTGTAATTGCAGCATGTAATGGTGTAATTAGTTTTCTAAGTGACAGGATAGGCTTGAATCTCTCCTTCTTTGCAAAACGACCATTTAGTTCCCAGAAACCTTCCTTTACACTAGAACCTTCCTTTATACTAGGCAAGGAAGGATTGAAGATTTTTTTTTTAACCCTTAAGTGTATAAAAGAGACATTATCTTATAGAATTTCCAGAAAGTCCTGTGAATTCACAGTGAATTCACACAGTGAATTACGTGGAGATACTTGGTTACCTAAATCTTTCTCAGTACTTTCTGAACAACATTCGTTTGATTTAAGATGAGCAAGCTAGAAAAAGAGTATGCAAGGATTTGAACAGGAAATTGCAAAGAAGAGGTGTTTAGAAAGCATTCTGAGACTAATCAGTTTTGACAGTCATGAACAAGTTCACAAATAAAATCAAAACAGAACAGGCGAATGGGACTGTTTTGTTTTCTTTTTGTTTTCCGTTCTAAAGAAAGAATTGAACTTCATTAAAACACTTTAGAGTAAAATTTTGTGGTGGGCCACGCAGTCTCAGTTTACTCTATCATAAGAACTATTTTCCTGCCTCTTGAATTTACAGTACAAAGCTTGGAGGAGTGGCTGACATACCAGAGGCCTGTGATGCCATTCAAAAGGACCTTGACAGGCCTGAAAGTTGGGCAGAGAGGAACCTCTGTGCAGGGTCCTGCACAGAGGGAGGAACACCAGGCACCAGTACAGGCTGGGGGCTGACCTGCTGGAGAGCAGCTCTGAGGAGAGGGACCTGAGGGTGATGGTGGGCAATAAGATAACCATGAGCTTGCAGTGTGCCCTTGTGACCAAGAAGACCAATGCTTCTTAAACTCCAACAGGCTTGGTGCCATGACTACATCCTTGGGGAGCCTGTTCAAGTGCGTAATCACCCTCTCAGTGAAGAACCTTTTCCTGATACCCAACCTGAACCTCCTCTGTTGCAGCTTGACTCCATTCCCTTGGGTCCTATCACTGGTTACCAAAGAGAATACATGGGCACCTGCCCCTCTGCTCCCCCTTGTGAGGAAGCTGTAGATGACAATGAGGTCAGCCTCATTGTCTCAAGCTCAGCCTCCTCTTTTCCAGGCTGAACAGAGCAAGTGACCGCAGCCGCTCCTCATACGTCTTCCCCTCTCTGCCCTTCACCCTCTTTATAGTCCTTCTCTGGACACTCTCCAGTAGTTTATTGTTCTTTTTGTACTGTGGTGCCTAGAACTGCACACAGTACAGAGGTGATGTTGTACCAGTACAGAGTAGAGCAGGACAGCAGTTCAGGAGAGGTGATCCTCCCCCTCTACTCAGCTCTGGTGAGGCCACACCCAGAATATTGTGTCCAGTTCTGGGCTCCCCAGTACAAGAGGGAGGTAGAACTTCTAGAGAAGGTCCAGTGTAGAGCTACAAAGATGAGTAAGGGATTGGAGCATCTGTCCTATGAGGAAAGACTAAGCAAGCTGGGCCTGTTTAGCCTTGAGAAGAGGAGATTGAGAGGGGATCTTATCAATCTCTACTAATACCTGAGGGAATAATGTATGGAGGATGGAGCAAAACTCTTCTCAGTGGTGGCCAGTGATGGAACAACGATGGGTATAAATTGATCCACAGGATGTTTCATCACAATAAGAGGAAGAACTTCTTTACAGTTCAGGTGACAGAGCACTGGAACAGGCTGCCCACAGAGGTTGTAGGATATTCTTCTTTGAAGATATTCAAAACCTGCCTTGATGAGATCCTGCATAACATGCACTAGACGACCCTGCTGGGGGGTTGGACTAGATGATCTCTGGTGGTCCCTTCCAACCTCAACCATTCTGTGATTCTGTGAATTTAAATTTAGGATTCTTCTGTGATGGGCACTAGTCTCTTCCAAACAAAGATTTACTTTGCATTCACTAGTTCTCTATTACATTAAATAATAAGCTGTCCAGGTGGGTCAATCCTGAGCGTTTCCACTTCCTCATTCCTCCAAAACTCCACTGTCCTCTTTCAGATGGCCTCTGGGAGGAACTTGTGAGGAGAAAGAGGGAGCAAGCCACAACTCTGATCCCTGCAAAGGTAAAATCTCTGTATAATTTGTTGTTACTACTGCCTGGTGGCCATTTCAGGAAACCTCTGGAGGAATGTACCCTGATGGGCAAAAAAGAGCTATCACTGAAATCACTCACATTGAAATAATGAGCTTTGGAGCAGAGATTGTGATGACACTTCAATAAATACAGGTTATTAATATTTACAGTTCAAAATTATTACTCTGCAGAGAATTAAAACTCCTGGTGTCAAGTTCCTATAATTACATTGTTGAACACAGTTTAACATATGTGGACTGTACCTTAGAAAATTATTTAAGTAGAACATTTGCTTAGTCTGAATTTACTACATGCTAAATTAAAAACAGAATTTTAATCCCTGAATTAGATTGGTAGTTTTATTGTAGTGTTCACAATAAGTGCAAAAATTCTCCGAGATAATACAAGTGTATGGTTTCCAAGTAATATTAAATTCAGAACACAGCTTCTCCCTCTAACCTGCTGTCTCATTGTACAAGTAGAAAAACAGTCTATTTTCTCAAATGCAGTTACTAATTTCAAAAAAAAATCTCTGGAAACAAATAAAGTACTTCTTCCACCGTGAAGAGCGCAGAAGTCTTGGTAAACCATTTTCAATTATTTCACAGTAGCTTTACCCACGTATGTGATTCACTCTACATTTCAATTGTTTTCTATGATCTCCTATTAAGATTCAAAATGAAGCATGAAATACTCCTATTATTCATATTTTTAATAAACATTTTAAGCTAGTATGTTTTCTAGTTGCTAAATAATCATATTCTTCAGTATTCCAAAAATTACTGTTATCTTTGTGTAAACAGTGTTAGAAGTGTTCTTTTTCAATTGTGTCAAAAGTCATTAATTTTACCAGCATATTTGTATATTACAAAGACTTGATTTTCAAATGATTCCTTTCATTCTTTCACCTCTTCCTAATTCTCTGGTCTCAGTATTCAATATTTATTTTTAAGGTACTACTTTAGTTATTGAATATAATTAGGGAAAATTACCTGTTATTACGTGTTACAAACTCTGTTTCAAAAGATTTCCTGTAATATTTGGAAACTTTCATCTCACTAGTTAAGGACTAATTTTTTAATTACTGTACGAGGGTACACAAATAAGGATTTCATGTTACATTTCTATAAAATACTGTGTTTCACAACTCATTCATGAAAATATCAGCGTGACAAAAAAATTTAAAAGGGTTTAAGGAAGATTAGGCAATTTCTGTGTTGAAAAGGTACCTTTGGATGACTAATGTTCTTTTTCAAATGTGTATGCAGACTTTAGGTCCCAGTCTCCAATAAAAGGGGAAAAGTTAGCCTTCAGAAGTAATTTCAGAAGCTGGCATTTACATGTCACTTTTCCAGAATTCATAGTTGGTGATAAAAAAACATTCCTGTCCTGTAAGTTAAAAACTGATAATACCTCTGCCAGCTGTTTAATCTGTTTTGATAGAAATATTCAGACTGTTATGTACATAATAATAATAATAAAATAACTTAAAAAATCCGTATTTGCCATGTTTCCTTTCTTTTTTTTTTTTTCTTTCCCTGCCCCATCCATGACATTTTTTTAATACTTTTATTTATTTATTTATTCATTTATTTATTTATTTTGTCACAAGAAGTTTTCCTTTGGCATCATATATACTAGTTTATAATTTTACACCTCAAATTATCAAAAATATATGCAGTTCCAGGAAACTCTATAGAGGCTTAGAAATTCACTGTAGCTGGTTTCAGAAGAAAATGGGAATTAAATAATCGGTTTTCTAAAACATGCTGCAGTAAAACTTGCTGTGTTCCCAGCAGCTAATAGTACATTAGGATCGTTGAATCACAGAATATCCCAAGTTAGAAGGGACCTGTAAGGATCATCAAGTCCAACTACTGTCTCCACACAGGTCTACCCAAAAATTCAGACCACATGACTAAGAACATAGTCCAAATGCTTCTTAAACTCCAGCAGGCTTGGTGCCATGACTACATCCCTGGGGAGCCTGTTCCAGTGTGCGACCACCCTCTCAGTGAAGAACCTTTTCCTGATACCCAACTTGAACCTCCTCTGTTGCAGCTTGACTCCATTCCCTTGGGTCCTATCACTGGTTACCAAAGAGAATACATGGGCACCTGCCCCTCTGCTCCCCCTTGTGAGGAAGCTGTAGACGACAACGAGGTCAGCCTCAGTCTCAGCCTCAGCCTCCTCTTTTCCAGGCTGAACAGAGCAAGTGACCGCAGCCGCTCCTCATACATCTTCCCCTCTATGCCCTTCACCCTCTTTGTAGACCTTCTCTGGACACTCTCCAGTAGTTTGTTGTTCTTTTTGTACTGTGGTGCCTAGAACTGCACACAGTACAGAGGTGATGTTGCACCAGTGCAGAGTAGAGCAGGACCAACACTTCCCTCCCATATAAATTCTTCCTGCATCTACCCTAAAACTTTTATCTGTAATGCAATGAGTTTCCTTTACCATCCCGTCTCTATGATGTTTGCAGCAAAGTATTACTATTTTAAAGTGTATTAATAATGAATGCAAAGTAAAAATCACGTGTCCTTAGTGATATGAAAAACAATTGTCTCATGAACCAGGGATATTTGGAAACTTTCACCTCACTAGTTAAGGACTAATTTTTTAATTACTATATGAGCGTACACAAATAAGGATTTCACGTTACATTTCTATAAAATACTGTGTTTAACAACTCATTCATGAAGATATCAGTGTGACAAAATATTTAAAAGGGTTTAAGGAAGATTAGGCAATTTCTGTGTTGAAAAGGTACCTTTTCAATAAAGGTATACCTATACAAGTCAATACTGGTAAAATAGGGTAAGAGTGAATCCCATCCCCAAAACTGAAATTATTGTACATTATCTGGAAAGTTGCTTTCCCTCTCTGCCTCACAGCTAGCAACTAACAATACTCTTGTTTAAAAAAAAAAAATGGAGGTGCAGAATACTGACAAGCATAATTCACCCCAAGATACACTCCTGCAGTCAAGGGACTAAAGGAGACTTCTGTCCTTATTCACCCCTAGAAGTCTTTTTCTCCTCCCTTCAGCAGCACAGAGAGAATATGACCCTGAGTACAGCCTCTATGAAAGCTACGTCTACCAATGTGACATCACGCACAAGCACCCAGTACTCTGGTTCCTTGTTTTATCAAACCCTTGACTATTCCTTAACTCTAAAAGAACTCATGACACAGAATTTTATTTTATTTTATTTTTTTTTTTTTGATTATTTGAATCACAGGAATGGTAAACTTTTCTGATAAGCTATTTTTTGAATATCCTCTTGTCACAGCATTTAGTTTAACTGATCAAATGTCTCAAAGCTGCATCTCCACTGATGGCAAAACAACCATTAACAAATTTGTGTGTCATCTTTCAAGATGAAGACAAAGATCTTCCAAAAGCAATTCATGAAAAAAAAAAAGTTATTATGTCCATTACCTCTTATATGAAGTGTGATTGCACAGAGTTTTTATTACTTATGCATTATACAATTACTTGGGAAAACTGTGGTCCACTGTCGTGGTTTAACCTGGCTGGCAGCTAAACACCACGCAGCCGTTCACTCCCCCTCCCCCTCCCTCTCTGGGACAGGGGAGAGAAATGGAAAGTGAAGCCCAGGAGTTGAGATAAAAACTGTTTAATAAGACAGGAAAATAATAATAATAATAATAATAATAATAATAATAATAATAATAATAATAATAATAATAATAATAATAATAATAATAATAATACAATGATGATAATAGTACTACTACTAATAATGTGTACAAACAAGTGATGCACAATGCAATTGGTCACCACCCGCTGACCGATGCCCAGCCTAACCCCGAGCAGTCCGGCCCCCTCCCCTGGCTAGCCACCCCTATATATTGTTTAGCATGACGTCAGATGGTATGGAATACCCCTTTGGCTAGTTTGAGTCACCTGTCCTGGGTCTGTCCCCTCCCAGCTCTTACTGCACCCCAGCCTGCCTGTTGGCAGGACAGAGCAAGAAGCTGAGATGTTCTTGGCTTGGTGTAAGCACTGCTCTGCAACAATTAAAACATCGGGGTGTTATCAGCACTCTTCTCATCCCAAGCCAAAACATAGCATTCTACCAGCTACTGGGAAGAAAATCAACTCTGTTCTAACTGAAACCAGGACATCCACTTAGGAAAAAAAAAGTGGTCCTTTGAGATTTCATGATATAAGTAGCTGACAGAGGTAACGGTAATTGGGGTCAGGCAGATTGGAAATGATGAGACAATGATTGTTAAGAACATTTATTCATTCTTTAAAAATATTACGTATATATGATCCATGTATCTTGTTTCAGTAATATCTCAATTGTCTCTTTCAAAACAAGTTAAAATCTTAGAACAACTTGTTTGACAGTTAACCCAGAGAAAGAAATATACGAGTCTCCTTAAAAAAACACATTAACATAAATACTTTTTGTAGCAGTCTGATTTTTGTCTTCCAGCCTCATTTCTCCAAAGAAAATGGATAGGTTCATAGTAATAAAGTTAAATCTTTTGTTTTATTAATGACGTATAGTAACCTTGTAAAAAGATACAGTTACAATTCAACTTTGAATACATATTGAATTTCAGTTGTCAATATCAAGTTATCCCAGACTGTAGCTTTTAATACAGCAGGCCAGCTTTATTTACTCTATTTACTACATATCGCAATATGAAAATAGCATTTGGCTATGTTATAGTCTTATTAACTGAGAAAATTAATACTTCAGTAATCTAAGGGATACTCAGACTGTACAGATTTGAGTATGACTAAAGTCATGAGGTTACATGACAGCAGACAAAATGAATTTCTCACCTGAGATAAAACAAAGATAAATTAACAATTGAATTAAAATGAAGAGTATGTCTTGAATATGCCCCCTTACCAACCTGAACATTAGATAAGGAAATCAATATTAACTCTCAAAAAGCTAAAATAATCTGTTCTGTGAAAGTTTTGTCCTAACTTATAAATTTTCAGAAAAAAAAAAATAAAATAAAATCTTGCATCATGTAATATGTTTGTGAATTATTTGTCACAAAAAAAGATTTCTGATTTAAATGATTTAGAGAAAGGTGCTAGCTTCATTTTAACTGAAATCTTTAAAGTTTACTTCATGTCAGGTCATTGCCACAGTTTTAAGCAAAAATAAAACTAAATAAAAAAAAAATGATTTGAAGTGTGTCAGATCAGTCTCATTTTTAATTTTTTAATCTGAAAATATATAGTTAATTAAATATTTCCTACAAGAGAAACTTTATCAGAATAGAAGAGCTGATGCTGGTAGTTATGTCTGGGGACACCCCTCCTCAGTCAAGACCAACTACAGCAGGCATACCTACTGCTGGGTTTTGAATATTTTGAAGGACCAAGAATCTGAGGTTGTCAAAAGCTCAGCAAACCCAGCAACAGGGAATGTGAGACCTGTCAAATAAAAATAACAAAACGAATCACAGAATCATGTAGGTGATTTTGATTTTGGAGGTGATTTTAATTTTTTTTGTTCTTCTTCACTAGAACCACAATGGTGAGAATGACAAACTACCAGCCAACTCTGAATATGTGTGTGATTTGCTGCTCCACATTCATACAAGTTCATGGGTCCAGATGGGATTCTTCCCACAGTGCTCAGAGCTGGCTGATGTCATCGCGGGACCTCTCTCAATTACTTTTCAATGGTCTCACGAATCTGGAGAGGTCCCAGTTAGCTGGAATATGGCAAATGTTGTGCCAATTTTCAAGAAGGGCAAGAAAGAAGACCCTGGTAACTACAGGCCTGTCAATCCCATGTCAATGCCTGGTAAGATTATGGAGAAGATTATCCTGGGAGTTATTGAAGCTCACCTGGGTGGGATTCATAGGTGCAGTCATAGGTGATAGCCAACATGCATTCACAAGGGATAGGTCCTGTTTAATAAATTTAATTTCCTGTTATAAGATCACCCATCTGCTTGATCAAGGGAAGCCAGCTGATGTAAAATTTTTGGATTTCAGTAAAGCTTTCAATACAGATTCTCACAGAATTCTACTGGACAAAATGTCCAGTATACCACTAGAAAAAAAAAAAAAAAAAGCATAATACAATGGGTGAAAAATTGGCTGATGGGTAGAGCTCAAAGGGTTATGGTAAATGGGGTTGTATCAGGCTGGCAGACAGTCACCAGTGGAGTCCCTCAACACTCCAATGTAGGGCCAGTTCTTTTCAATGTTTTGATAAATGATTGAGATGTAGGATTAGAAGGTATTTTGAGTAAGATTGCTGATGACACTAAACTGGGAGGTGTTGTTGAACTTGTTCAGGGTGAAAAGGCCTTGCAGAGAGATCTGGACAGATTGGAGGGCCAACTGCATAAAGTTTGACAGCAGGTGCCAGATTCTGCACCTGGACAGGGCAACCCTAGCAGACTGGAGGACCAGAAACTGGGGAGCAGACCCGCAGAGAGGGAGGTGGGGGTTTTGGTTGATAGCAAATTGAATATGAGCCAGCAGTGTACCCTGGCAGGCAGGGGGGGGCAACCAGATCCTGTGCATCAAGTATGGCATTGCTGGTTGGTCAAGGGAAATGATTGTCCTGCACTGCTCTGCACTGGTGCAGCCTCACCTCTGTACTGTGTGCAGTTCTAGGCACCACAGTACTAAAAGGACATGAAACTACTGGAGAGTGTCCAGAGAAGGACTATAAAGAGGGTGAAGGGCAGAGAGGGGAAGACGTATGAGGAGCGGCTGCGGTCACTTGCTCTGTTCAGCCTGGAAAAGAGGAGGCTGAGCTTGAGACAATGAGGCTGACCTCATTGTCATCTACAGCTTCCTCACAAGGGGGAGCAGAGGGGCAGGTGCCCATGTATTCTCTTTGGTAACCAGTGATAGGACCCAAGGGAATGGAGTCAAGCTGCAACAGAGGAGGTTCAGGTTGGGTATCAGGAAAAGGTTCTTCACTGAGAGGGTGATTACGCACTTGAACAGGCTCCCCAGGGATGTAGTCATGGCACCAAGCCTGCTGGAGTTTAAGAAGCATTTGGACTATGTTCTTAGTCATGTGGTCTGAATTTTTGGGTAGACCTGTGTGGAGACAGTAGTTGGACTCGATGATCCTTGTGAGTATCCAACTCCTTCCAACTTTGGATATTCTATGATTCTACTAATTATTTTTCTGTTCCTGTACCAAAGTAAAAGTCCATTTCTCATGTAATTTGACTCAGTGTGTTTGGGACTGGAAAGGTGAAAGAATTACAGCTGCAAATAGTTTTGTTTGTTTGTTTGTTTTTAATTCATTTTTCTCATTTTTCTCTTCCTCTGTTTTATTAGAAGGATTAAAAAAAAAAAAAAAAAAAAAAAAAACAAACAAACAAACATGAAATCTGTGGTCCAACTTTCTTATTTTTTTCCACTAAGAATTTAGATAAGAAATGCCAAGTATTTCTCTTCATTTTGTCTCTGAGTGCCTCCTTCTCATTTCTACATGTAGACCAACAAGCTCACCTCCATTTGTCAATTTGATTTTAAGTCATATCTGCAACATCCGTTATGAAATTTTGTATGAAACAAAAATTCTAAAGGAGCACTAAATATTTATGATCAACCAAATTAATTCGCATCTCTCCTGTGTTGTAATCAATTTATAATTCAAGCATAGATCTGAGCCAGAGAAAGGGACATTAATAACTGTTGAAAGTTTGAAGTGACAACTTCATAGATTTCTGTAGTGTCATGATTCTTTGGCAGGCAAGTTCAAGCTGCTCTCATTTTAGTGGACTCTGGGGATATGAGATGACAAACCAAACTTCAGATCTCTTGCTATAGACAAGTAACATTTGAAAGGATAAATATCTGTTTCAATTTCAAGCTTTAGTGTTAAATGTTTGGAACCCTTTCTCCACTGAAAGACCCTTACAGAGAGGCTGTTGAGGTATGAGCTGAATGGGCAGACAATGAGGTGGATCAAAATCTAGCTGAAAATATGGACAGATGGACTCAGAGGGTAGTGGTCAGTGCTGCAATGTCTAGTTTGAGGCCAGTAACAAGTGGAGTACCACAAGGGTCAATACTGGGTCCATTCCTGTTTAACATCTTAATGAACTGGGTGATGGGGCTCACCCCTAGTAAATTTGCAGATGACACAAAACTGAGGGGAATGAATGACTGTGGTGGTTCCATTCATGTGGGTAGCTGAGCTCCACCACAACCACTGTCTCACTCCCTCTCCTCAAAGAAAAATGGGGAGAAAATACAATGCAGAGTGCTCAAGGGTTGAGATAAGGGTAGGGAGATCACTCAACAATTATCATAATGGGCAAAACAGACTCAGAGTAGATCCACTACTATGGCCCCCTGCTACCAAATCCTTGCCATGTAAACCCACTACAGTGACTCACCAGAGGCTGCTGCAGTCATCCAGAGGGATGTTAACAGGCTGAAGATGTGGGCTTACAAAAATGTCATGTAGCTCAAAAATGAGAAGTGCAGAGTCCTGGACCTGGGTAGGAACAGCCCCAAGCACTGGTAGATACTGTGAGCAACTAGAAAGCAGCTCAATTTTCAGAAAAATACCTAGGAGTCCTTGTTGACACCAAGCTGAACATGAGTCAGCAATGTGTCCTTTCTGCTAAGAAGGCTAATGGTATTCTTGGCTGCATAAGTCCAAGTATAATGAACACATCAAAACAGGTGATTCTTTCTCTCTACTCAGCACAGTGAAGCTTCACCTGTAGTACTGTGCCTAGTTTGGAACCCCCAGTACAAGAAAGACATGGACATACTGAAAAGAGTCCAGTGGAGGGCCACAAAGATGACCAAGGACTACAGCACTTCTTTTATGAGGAGAGGCTGAGAGACCTGGAATTGTTCCTCTTGGAGAATAGGAGGCTCAGGAAGGATCTTCTAAATGTGTATGAATACCCTAAAGGAGGATGCAAAGAGGGTGCAGCCATATTATTTTCAGTGGTGTCAAGTACCAGGGCAAGAGACAATGGGCACAAACTAGAACACAAGAGGTTCCCCCTAAACAGGAAAGACTACTGTGTGAGTATTGGAGTACTGGAACAGGTTGACTAGAGAGGTTGTATAGTCTCCCTTCTTTGAGATCTTCAAAAGCCGCCTCGGTAAATGGCTCTAGGTGTTTCTGTTTGAGGCTGGACCAGATGACCTCCAGAAGCCCCTTCTAACCTTAACCGTTATGTGATTCTGTACTTCTGTGATTCTTTTCTCTAGTTCTAGGAATCTTCTGATGAAATTCTGAATATCACTGTCTTCCTGAACAATGTACCAAATGGAACCTGTTTGCGGGAGATTTTGACCTTTCCTCATACATCATGCAGGAAGGAATGTTAGGTAACTCAATTCCAAGTTCTGGGTTACAAAAGGTTTCTAAAAACCTAAAACTAAGAATATAGTTAATTTATTCTGATCTGTCCTTTGGTTCTAAACAATTTTTAAAAATAGTTTGTGAAATCCTTGCAGGGATGTTCTATATTTCTTCATGATGCATATAATATTACCATAAAAAATAATAATAATAAAAAAAATCATAGTATCAGTCTTGGTTTTATATTGTTTATAAGAGTCATTATTGAGGTCAGATTTGAAAACTACTTAAGTAAATAAAAATAGCTCTGTACTTATGTGTGCAGCTTTTCATTTTCCTCAAGCAAAGGAAAAATACAAAACCAGAATACTTATTGAATTACTATCTCAACTACAATTAATTAAATTTTATGATGAACTAATTCTGCACATCTGTCTTTGTTATACTTCATAATCACAGCTGAGATTTCATAATGCAATGGAGTATTTATGCATTTTCAAACTCACAGTTAAGTAGGATGCTTATTATTGCTAATGATTATTCATTTTTTTCCATGTAAAATTACAAAAGGGTAACAGATTAGGATAAAAGATTATATTTAAATATGTTTTTCTTTGACAGAAGCAAAGATGGATATCTACATCTAGATCCTCTGCTACTGTTAAATATGAACATTATGAACATTACATTCATATAATTAGAGAAGAGTAACAGATCAGCCATTGAGCTGATGAATGACCTTAAACACCTACACAAAAATGCTGTCTATAATAGCTGTAATATTTATTATTGCATTTAGTAATGGTGTAAATTACCTAAACAGGGAAAAACACTAACATAACTTATTTCTTTTATGAAGTCCTGATTGAAGAATACATTCTTCAGAAGAAAGAATTCTTTCAGAAAAATAATAATAAAAAAAAAAAAAAAAGAGGCTCAAATACCTTTTCTTAAGACCACAGTCTAATCTGAATGAGTGTTTAATCTGTATTTTTCTCCTGTGTATTTATACTTTTCAGTTTTCCAAAACATCACTTGACCTACTCAGGGGGATACATAAATTCTGCTGATAAGTTTATTTTCTCAAGCTCTTCCTGATTCCCTGGTGATATAGTTCATATACTTTCTTTCTATACCAGTGCCAAAATGCAATAAAGTCAATACTGTTTGGCTAAGATGGATTGTTGCTGGTAAGTAACTTGCAGCAAACCATGTCTGAGAAACCTGTCTGCCATCTATAATAAGGTGACTGTCTCGGGGGCGATGGAAAGTGCTGGATATTGTTTGCCTTGACTTTAGAAGTGTCTTTGATATGGACTTCCAAAGAATTCTTGTAGTCAGATAGGTGAGTTATGTACTGGGTAAGTGGATTACAATGTTGGTAGAAAATCTGCTAAAACACTACGTTCATGATGGTATGACGAGCCATACAAAATATGATTACTAGTGACTTCAGAAGTCAATACTGGAGCCAAACATCTTTATGAAGGATGTAACCCAAAGGAACACAGGGCACTCTCGGCAAGTGTAAAGAAGACATCATACTGAAAAGAATAGTAATTACACTGGAGGACAAGGTATTCAGAGGCATATAAGTGTACAGACTGGGAAAGCAGCCAAACGGGAACCCCAGGAAGTTCACCAAAAGCGAACACAATGTCTGGCTCCTAGGTGGCTGAAGTTCTGCAATAAGACAAGTTGGGACAGACTGGCTGAGAGCAGCTCTGTAAAAAAGTCCTTGGGTTCCAGGACACCAGCTTGGCCATGAGGCAGCAGTGACCACAGGCAGCAAAGAAAACTCCATGTCCTGGGCTCCACAAGGAAGGGTGTCACCAACAGGTCTGGTCCTGCTGTCCCATTGTCTAAGGACCTGTGAGATGCACCTGACTGCAATGTCCAAGCCAGGGCTTCCCTGTATGGGACAGGTGTTGACATACGGGACTGTACATCTGAAGATGAGTGTCTGGGTACATGCTGTTTGAGTTTGTCTGCCAGAAATAGTTTCTGGGGGATCTCAGCAACCTAATGAAATAAGTTTAAGAGAATATGAAGCCAGACTTTCTGAGGCATTTATACTAAAAAATGTCTATCCTTGAACACCATTTCCTTTTCCATCTACTACCTCTTTTTCCATTATGTTTCCTTCTCCGATCACTGGCATATGTGATAATATTTTCCAATAATCACTGATAATTTCTTTTAACAGTTTTGCATGCAAATCTCAGAGACAAAATGCATGGTGGTTGGAGTTAAATGATTTTTAAGGGCCCTTCCAATCCAAACCATTCTATAATTCTATGATCTTTGACTAACACCATCAAAGTAGCCAATACTTTTAATTTTCTTCTGTAACTCTTGACTAACTTCTACTTTGTAAATCTTTCTTTCCTCAGAGAATTCTCTTCATTTTTTCTATCTACTGCAGTCCCAAATCGCTCTCCAAACTTAGTAAGGTTATCTTTTTCTCCATTATAACTACAATCCAGATATTTTCAACACACAATTTTAATGACTTTATTACTCTATTGCAAGCCTAGCTGGGTCCACATTAAATCTCCTAGACAAAGATAATTATCTTCACACCAGGTTCAGCATAGTTAACGAAAGCATTTTGACTTCTTTTCTATATTTAAGCTCTGAACATATCTCGTTTTCTCAGTCGTTGTGACTACCAGCATTATGCCTTTGTATTATGCCTGTTGTTTTTTACGTGTTCTACATATTCAGACCATGACTATGATTCAAGATATATGCTGTCCTTTCTATCCATATGCAGATATTTTGATTTGAGCTCTCATCATCTCATATTTTTTTTCCCTTTATCTTGAATACTTCCATTGGTTTATTCATTTGTTATTTTAGAGGATCAATGATCACAATATTTAAAACTTTCATTGACCACAACTGCATGAAGAAATGAAAAGAGAATGGGGAAAGAGGTTTTTCACTGTTTGATGTGGTTGTAGTATTCTAACCTATTCACAGAGGACTCCAGCTGCAAAACCTATGCAGTCTTTAAAAGATATTTTGTTATTATCAGTGTTATCAATTCAGCTGAATATTTTAAGAGAACTCAGAGCATACTTTGTTTAAAAAGAAATGAAGAGACATCATGCAAATAAACTTAATTTGATGTCCAAAGCTACTACGGGTTAGTTCTTTCTTCATAGCTGAGGAGTATGAATGACTTCCTATTATTATTATTATTATTATTATTTTTTAATTTTATTTTTCTTTTTTACAGCTCATATCCTTTGAGGAAATAAATTCTTATTTCACTTTTGATTACCTACCTTGGATTTTAGTCTTGTAAAATTCCAATGAAATCAGCAGGACTACAAATTAATAAAATTGAATAAATTTCAATAAATTTCAATAAAATGAATAATAAATGTTCGAGAGTTTCCAACTTTGAGCTGGAAGACCTGCAACAGCTATCACCTTCAGAATAAAAGTCATTACACTGTTGGTTTCCCAATTTATTTCATCATACATTTTTTTTGTAAAAGAGGGTAGATTTAGATAGAAGAAATTATTTACTGTGAGGGTGGTGATGCACTGGAACATGGTACCCAGAGAAGTTGTGGATGCCCTATCCCTGGAGCTGTTCAAGGCCAGGTTGGATTGCTTTGATCTGGTCTGGTGGAATGTATCCCTGCGCATGACAGTGGGGTTGGAATTAGATGATCTTTAAGGTCCCTTCCAACCCCAAGCATTCTATTATTCTAATATCATATTATTCTGTGATATTTCCCAATGCAAGATATGGACTTATTTGTTGTTGTTGTTGTTCAAAATCTTCATTTTTTTCTTCAAAACATGCATTTCATAACTAGTAACTTTTTTTTTTTCTTTTCAGTAACTTTTTTTATTGTTGTTTGTTTGTTTTCCCACATTTTTCTCAGTTCTATGTATGTACATATAGAATAGTTTTTTTGTTTGTTTGTTTGTTTTGTTTTGTTTTGTTTTGTTTTTTCTCTCTCTCTTCTCTCACTGGTTTCTGGAAGTGATAATACTTGGGAGATTAATTGGGCATTTAATTATTTTTAATAAAAATAATAAGAAGCTAAGATACCAGATTACACTTAGAAATTAATTGTAAGCTACTTTAAAGACACTTTTAACTGTACATCTCAGGGACAATAGAGCAAAACAACTGCACATGTAACTCTAGTGAAAATAATCCAAATACATGTAAGTAGGAGGTAGCATAACAAGATAAAAGAATACAATAATAATAAAAATGATCTGTATTAATCCAATCTAATGATACATGACTATGGTAGCATATTTTACCAAATTCTATCTTCCTTTTATTTTTTTTTTCCACCTGTGGCTTGTTTAAAATGGACAAAAAGAGAGCATGAAAAATCAGGGTGACTTACCCATGGTGACAGCTCATATCTATATGAGATCTGTTCTCCTTTCATTGTATGTCTCTTAGAATTTGTTTTGGGTTTTCCCATCCCTTGCCACCTGTACAATAAAATTGTCTGCCCTTTGGGATAAGAAATTCTTTTTAACTTCATAGAAGTTCAGCAGTGAACACAAGCAAATCATATTTCCCAGCAGGAATCTCTGAGTCAGTGATCTCACTGCAAGCTTTTAAGGAGATTACAGATCACCTATCAATGTTCACAGTACCTTGAATTCAGTAAGTTATTCAGATATTGCATAACAAAAGTTACAAAAACACATGATTGTTTATTTTGCTACTGTATAAAGTGTTCTATTAAATAATACTACATAATTTTGGTATCCAAGAAGAGGAAAAAATACCTATAAGAATGATATATAAGAATTCCAGAAAGCGATATTATATTTAATATTATTAATATTGAATAATATAATTGCTAAAATAAATCCCTAGAAGTTTCATTTAAAAAATAGCAAAACAATCTTTATACTCTGCTGGATTATTACCTCATCCTTACCAAATCAGTTTCCTCACTGATGCCTGCACTTCAAAATCTGTTATTTTTACCTTGGTAGTGGTTTTATTCTTCTATTGTTTCCTTCCTTTAGACTATGTTAGACTATGTTCCTTGAGTCTATGTTAGTTTTGATGGGACATTACTTATTAACTGTTAAAGAGTAATGCTGGAGATAAAAATTATACTGCATTTTACAATCTTCTTAATTGCCATGAAATCTATTGGCATTTTGAATAGGAGGGTTATTAATTGATATATACAAACTTTTTTTTTTTTTTTTTTTTTTAATCAGCTAGAGTCTTCACTTAGAACATGATGAAAACACATTAGATACACTAAATTTAAATCTCTCAAGGTCATTGTCTTGTATAAAACATTTCACTAGAAAATAACGTACTAGTGTCCCAATATTTCACTGACACAAAGGAACAGATGTTATGCAACTGCAGGCTACACTATAACTGATTACTTTGTAATACTGTTATGTACATAGGTGGGTAGATAATTTTGAAATGACTTTTTCCATTCTTATTTTTCTATTAGAATTATTTTTTCATCTAACAAAAACCTTAATTTAAATATGCAATTGATAATTAGATAGTTTTTAAAGTAAGAATAGTTACGTACTTTAATATGAAAACAATTTTCACAGTTTTTGTTCCTTTACATCTGCTTGCATCTGAAAATTAAACCTGTATCCACAGTGTTTCATCCTGATAAGCAAAATTCATTGTGGTGTTTGTTCATTACTCTATGTTAAATTAGAACTGTTTACCAACAGCAATAGTTCAGGCATGAATACTTCTTGCCTCTGTATAAAACTTAAATAAAAATGGGAAGAAACTGAGCATAAATACTGTTCTCAGTGCAAACATATTCTCTAGAAGAAAGTTTGAGTTGGGCTGCCTGGTGGTCTTTTATGTGCGGTCCTGTCCCTGTTAGCTTCTGGAAGAAGATGTGGGACTTCTGCTCATCGTGATCAGGCAGGTTAGCAAGGAGCACTAATCACACACAAGTCTTCACAAAACTGCTTCTTCCTGCATGTCCTACTGGTTCAGTTTCCTCCTTAAGCTGCCAGCAGCCCTTGGTTTCACAAACATATTCCAGTATCTTGCAAAGTGCATTGACTCGTGCAAAACAGAAATAGTGTAGAACAGAAATGTTGGACTCGATGATCTTGAGGTCTCTTCCAACCTAGAAATTCTGTGATTCTGTGATTCTGTGTGAAATATCATGTTTATTATTATTGTTGTTATTGTTATTATTATTATTACTATTATTATTATCCATTAATTATTATTATTATTTTAATAATTATTAATAAATTAATATAATTATAATTATATTGATAATTATAATAAAAGGTTAATAATAATAATTATTTTTTATTTTATTTTATGTTTTTTATTTTATTAATTTTTTAATTCACTAGCCTGCAATTACACCTCAGTACAATGATTTACTTCTTAGCATCAACACATTCATAAAATAACTCTATGAAAATTTTGGTGCAGGCTTATACTAAAAACATAGAAACTGAGGGAAAGTCAAGGATTTGAAAATCCATTTCATAAACAAATATATATGTTTTGATTTTAATTTAATAAATAAATCCAAATTGGAATGAAACCTAAATTTCAAAGCAATTCACTAAAGCCAGTGGGATGCTGTCTTTATTTGTGGTAAAGACTCACATTTTTGCTCTTCCTTCTATATTTTCCTTGATGATAGGCAAACTTGATCACTTTTATGATTTTAGTAGATGTTTTCTTATGGAAACAATTTGATTTGAAACAATTCCCCCACAAAATAAAATAAGATTAAATAGAAAATTATGATTCTACTCTCAAAAAAAATAATAAAATAGAGTTATTTAAGGAAATATATGCTTTCCAATTAAAAAAAAAAAATCATTGGTCATTGTTGAATAATAAGTAAGTGATAGAAATTGAAGTGGATTATTTTTACACTGTTTCTTTTATTTATCTTTAATTATCTATTTATTATCTATTTATTTATCTTTTGTAAAACAGTATTATAACTTCCTTGAAACCAAAATATTAGAGGCAAAGCTGTAATTTTGTGATTCACTGATTATCACTGGCAAACCCTAGTGTTAAAGGTTATCAATCAGTCATGATACCCTTAGCACTAAAACATAATTCAATGTATTTTTATATTATTATTATTTTAAACAAAACCAACCAAACAGACAAACCAAATGAGCCAACCAAACAACAGCAACAACAAAATCAAAAAGAAAAAAAAAAGTCAAACAAACAAAAAAATAGTGTGCATTTTCCTACACAACAATTGTCATAAAATTAATAGAAATCTGTCATGTCTTAACTGACAGAGGAATTTATACATATAAGATGTTCCACTGAACTGCTCTGAAATTCAAAGTACATTTCAGGAGAAAACTACATGTTTATTTGAAAAAAAAAAATGTTCCTACAAAGAAAAAAGGATTTATGACTTTCATTTAAACCAAACTGAGCTTTCTCTCTGGCATTTCACTTCAGAAATTGAGAGATATTCACTTTATTGAATATTTTCATTAAACTTCAGGCGATTTATTTTAAGGGAAACAGAATAATCAGTAAAAGCAAAAATGTATTCATAAGGCATAGCTAGGATTACACACAGTGTTATTGATAAAGCAGAACCTCCATTTGAAAGGATCTTGTAGTCTTAACAGATTAACAATCAGAAAAGAAATAGATTTTTTTTTTGGTCCACACAATTATTATCATTGTCTACATAAGTATTACTGCTAGGGCTAGTTTATTATTCTAATATAAATAATTGCTTAGTCCTCTGGATTTCTATATCTCAACTATTACTACTCTTCTAAAAGTAAGATATTGAAAGAAATTAACAGTTTCACTACTACTGACTTTATCTAGATGTTTGGGAATTTAGTGAAAACCTATGCTATATAGTTGTTACTTCAAAAATATAAAATTTTAGTAACAGTTTATTATTTAATGGGGAATTTCTGTAATGTCTAGTTGAATTTTTAACATTCATCACTAAAGTAAATTCATATTTTATTTTATTTTATTAAAAAAAAAAAATCAAAGAGTTAACAACTGCAAAGCAGTATTTATCTACATCAGTGACAATAGTGGGTCCACACTTTCCACTCAGAAGTTGTTCTGAGTTGACCATTGTTACATATCACTGGTACAACAGCAGCAGAGAGTTAACATCTCTCCTTTGGAAAAAGTATGCAGCAGTGGACCTTGAATACAAACACATAGTTGTGCATAGTATTAAATGCAAAATATGCAGTAGAGTGAAGAGTACAGCCCATTAGCCTTGTTCCAAGTCATTCAGTACAAATGAAACAGAATACATTTTTTTTTATTATTATTATTTTCTGTTGTCTGTTCATTGTTATAGATGAGGCTGGAATTCTGTGAAAGACTATTTATGTGAATATGTTATGAAAAATTGTGGATCATAGAATAAAAATCAATGTAGAAAGTTCAAATATTTTGGTTTCACAAGTAGCATATTTATGATTTTTTTTATAACATCCTAGCAGACAAAAACACACTTTCCCATACAGATAAAATACACATTCATTCAGGGAAAAATCATGGTGATCTTATTCCAAGGTGTGTATGGCACTAACATATTTTCTATGCCATAGAAGAATCTGATTTCTTAAATATCTCTAATGTGTGAACAGGAATATTTGTTACAAAGACCTTTAGTGTGAAGGAAATACACAGAATCTGTTGTAGCTATCAGTAAAATAAATCTATAATTTCTGAGGCCATTTGTCTAAGAATTATTTCCTCTAAAAGAAACTAACAATATTTCAAATCTGATTAGATGATAAATCTGATCTATTCTCACTCAGTTTGACAGAAACCAAGGATGTCCCGAATGTACTTAATAAGGTCAAGTAGAAAACTACTATGTATAACTGAACTATGTTATACTATGTTAACTTAACTATGTTAAACTATGTACAACTGAAGTTTTTGAAGAGCTAATATCTCAAAATGGAAAGTGTAAGTCAAGAATAATTTGTTCAGCAAGTTATATGAAATAACTGAGGTTCTCAAAGAAAGTTTTACTAAATAGCCAAAAAGTAATTGGTATCTATATCATCAAAAGAGAGTTTCCTGGATGCTTGAGTATCCTGCAAGTATACCAGTAACTTAAATTTTAGGGTCTGCCATTATATCTCTCTCAGAAATGATAATAAATCTGATCAGTGATCAGCCAGGTATCATGAAGTACCACATTTTATAAAGCATAACCACTACCTGAAGAAAACTTAAAAAACAGAACAAAAACTAATAAACAACAAAAACATCAATTTACACACACATTAACTTATCGATTTGAGCTACATCTCATCCTTTTTTTTTTTTTTTTTCTTTTGTGCATATATTTAATTACGACCACTCCCTCCCTCCTCAGAAATACAACTGGATATACTTGATATATATTTTTTTAGCAGGAATATATATATATATATCCAAATGAACAGAAAACAACCAGACTAAAACAATAAGCATAACAAACAACAACAACAAAACTAAGCAGAATGATTTTTTTTTACACAGGGAAGGTAGCATGTAGGCTGTTCTTTAGGCAATTTACTATATGCAATTCTACTGCATATAGGTTCACTGTCCTTTTTGTTCTGTCACCTATAAATATCATCTGTATTTCACAGATACCTGAATGCAAATTCTAGTAACTCCGTGTTCTAGAATTCATTGAGAAATATGTATTCTCTCAGTGTTCCTGAACATGTACAAAAGGCATTTCCTGCAGAATCTACTTTAACATGGTGTAGCAATATATTTTGTAAGTCATGAAAAATGCTAGGTTGTTTGCAAGCTGAAACTGAATTTTCTTCTAGCACAAAATCTACTAAAGCAGAAATGAATAGTCATTTAGGCAATCAATAAAGCAACAGAGATGAAACCATTAATGCAGACATAGATTTCTCGATAATATGGTGTACAGAATTTACAAGTCATATGGTCATTTCTGAAATACAACATGTTAATTTCAAATTTGGTTCTTGAATCTGAAGTTATTGTTTAGTAAAAGTCAATACACTGCCTTATTTAGTTATATACAATACAAACTCTGTCCAGTCTTTGGATAGATTTTAAGCCAGGGAAGCTAGTAAAATAATGGGAATTAACAGACACTGACAGACCCTTGTCTCATATAAAGACAGGGATTTTTATTTTTATTTTATTTTGAGAAAATCTTCAATTTTATGCATACAGCTAGTCCTTCAATAGAATTACTTTTTAAGTAAAAATGCTGGAAATTCTCTTATCTTGGTGTTCTACAAAATTAAATAAATCAGCTTGCGATATATATTCTTCATGGACTGTTGTGGGTTTACATCACAAGGTTTTGGTAGCAGTGGGCCATAGTAGTGGCCTCAGTGAGAAGAATCCAGAAGCTGCCCTGTGTAAGATAATGGGCCTGCCGCTGGCCGGAGCCAAGCCAGTAAGTGATGTTTGTACCTCTGTGAGAGCAGATTTAAAATTAAATAAATAAATAAATAAATAAATTTTAAAAACAAACAAACAACAACAAAAAAAGCAACTGTGGCATAACAGCAGCTGGAAGAGTGAGGAGTGAGAAACAGTCCTGCAAACATGAAGGTCAATGAAGAAGCAAGGGAAGGAGGTGGCCTCTGGAGAGGGCCATGATGCCCGTGTTCCCCTGTGGCCTGAGGAGTAGGTTGAAGTAGGTTGTTCCCTTGCAGCCCATGGTGTACCACAGTGGAGCAGGTTTCCATGCTGCAACCCATGGAGGACCCCAAAGTGGAGCAGATAGATCTGCCCTGAAGAATGCTGTGGCCTATGGGGAACATCCACCAGAGCAGATTGTAGGTCAGAGTGGATTGTAGGCCCATGGAGAGGGCACCACGCAGAAGCCAGTAGTAACCTGGCAGAAGCTGGTGCCCATGGGGGACCCAGGCTGGAGCAGTATGCTCCTAATGGATGGAACCCATTGTAAAGACTCATATTTGGAGTAGTTCTTGAAGAGCTGCTGCCTGTGGGAAGCCCACACAGGATCAATTCAGGAAGGATGGCATCCCATGGGAGGGGCCCTCATTGCAGCAGTGAAGAGAATGACTGTGAAGGAGCGGCAGAGACAATGTGCTATAGACTGACCACAACACCCACTCTTCCATTCCCCTGCACCACTCAGGTGGAGGAGGTGGAAGAAGGTGGATGGGGAGAAGGTGTTTTTGGTTTCTTTCTTTTGTTTCTCACTTCTCTAGCTTGTTAGTAAAAGACAATAATTTTTAGTAGTCTCCCTACTCTGAGTCTGTTTTGCCCATTATGATAATTACTGAGTGATCTCCCAGCCCTTATCTAAACCCGTGAGCCCTTTGCCTCATATTTTCTCTCGCTTTCCCTTTGAGGAGGGGGAGTGAGAGAGCGGCTGTGATGAAGCTCGGCTGCCCACTCTAGTAAAACCACTACATGGATATATATACATATATATAGATAAATTCATATTTATGTATCATCTTTTTTCTCCCAAGCAATACTAAAGATCTGATCCAAAAGCTTAATTGGTGTTAAATAATGAAATCTGTGGTTTCAACTAATGAAATCCATTGACTTTCAACAATTCCAATACGACATTTTATTCATTATCATAAAAACAAACAAATAAGCAAAACTTTAAGTTCATGATCATGATATTGAATCGAGTATTGATAATATTCTTGTGTGTCTTAGTTTTGGATGGGATAGAGTTAATTTTCTTCACAGTGACCTATATATTGTCATGTTTAACATTAGAAGAGGTTCATGCTGGATGTTAGGAAAAGGTTCTTCACTGAGAGGCTCCCCAGGGAAATGATCACTGTGCCAAACCTGCCATGACCTTCAGATTTCAATGAGTATTTGGAAAACACTCTCAGACATATAGTTTAATTTTTAGTGAGTCCAGTGTGGAGCCAGGAGTTGGACTTGATAATGTTTGTCGGACCCTTTGGGCTTGGAATATACTATGATTCTTGCTGGGGGAAAGAAGGAGGAAGGGGAGACTTTTGAAATGATAGCATTTCTCTTCCCAAGAAACCATTACAATTGATGAGCCCTGCTTTCCTGGAAATGGATGAATGTTGGAAGTATGGGTTATGGGAAGTATTGAATCAATTTCTTGTTTCGCTTTGCTTGCACAAGCAGCTTTTAATTTACCTAGTAAACTGTATTTTCTCAATGCATGTTTCCTGACATTTTGTCTTTCCAATTCTCTCCCCCATCTTGCTGGAGGGGGGGTGAGTGAGTGAGTGGCTACATGGTGCTTAACTTCCTACCAGGTTTAACCTGGCATTATATCATGTCATCATATAACTTCACCAAGTTTCTAGAAATTAATTGTATTTTTTCTCTATCCTTATGTCTTCATGCGTTAGACTACAGTAAATAACATTAATTAATAAATTATTTCAAGATACTGCAGTTAAAATAATTTTGAGTATTAGAACTAGATTAAATAAAATAAGATCTTTATACCAAACATTTTTTTTTTTTTTTTTTTAGATTGTCAAGCTAGGTTTGTATTCCTTCGTGCAAATTTTCCTTCTCTGTAGTGTCTTTCTTTTCAGTACAAGGATAATATATTATTAAGCAATACTTAAGAAAAGTTGTAGATCTCCATGAGATCTGTTCTTCAGTTTCCTATGTCTTTACTACATGCAATATCTACCTCTTAAAGTGAATGATTCTGATGAATTGAGGCTTTTATTACAAGCATTTTTCCCAAATGTCTTGGTGACAGTTATAGTTGTATGCAATAGTTTCTTTCAAAACTTGACGAGCATTTTTCTTCTTGTGAAGAATACAAATTGAAGAGGCACAGTTTAAAAAAATCCATTCTTCTTTAGCTTGTGCATTAACTTTTGTTTATAGTCATACAATTTACTTTAATTGAATTGTGTACTAGAAAAAGAATATAAATATTTCTTTGCCTTAAACTATGTTGTATTACTTATAAGGGCTTTTTTTTCAGTTTACTTTTTTTTTTTTTTTTTCAAAGATTTAACTTCTCACACATCTATTGGCATCACATGACTTTTGTAATCTTTTAAATATCAACTGCAAAATCAGTTCAGAATAAGTCAGGTTTCACTTCAGAAATTTAGGAAATTTCTGTTTTGAAATTTATTTAATTACAGTCATCAGAACTGATAATACCTTGACTATTAGTTGAGTTTACTTGAGTTGAATTATAACAAAAATTACTAATCATGAAGTTGAAATTCTCAGATTAAGACCTCTTTGAGTCAGAAGTATTGTTTTTTCTTTGTAAAGCAAGACAAAGATTCCTAACATTAGGATCAAAAATCAGAGCTCCTTATCTTTGCAGAAAGTTTCGATACAAATGAATAATTTACTAAAGAAACTGTAGCCTGTGAGCACATCTTGTTCATTGCTGTGCTACCCACAAATTGTCACAGTATGTAATTATTAATGAATAATGATAATGGTAATAATAACATCAACAATGATAATAATAGTAATAAAAATGTGGAAGGAGTTGCTCAAGAAGAAGCAAGGGACACATGCAGCTGTGATTTATTTTTTATACATTCAGCAAGCTCTAAAGCCCAGATGTCTTTAGTCAAAAATTCCATGTAATTTTGAGACACTATGTCTGAAACCTGAACTAGTCTTTTAATTACTCATGAAGTTCAGTAACTTTATCAGATCAACCTATTCTGTGTGTGCTGCACACATACGTATGTACATATATACACACAGACATATACGTACATGTATACTTGTATGCACAAACATGCACATACTTACAAACATAAAAATATGTATGGAAATATGTATGCATCCAAGTGTACTAACAAACATCAAACTACCAAATCCTTGTTAATTATGAGCTCCTGCAAAATCTATTGACTTGTATGGGAACTGTTCAGTTTCTCAGAAGGCAGACAAATATAATGGTTGTATGTAGTTGTATATGGTTGTATTTTCAAACAGAAGAATCTAATATATATGTTAATATACTGTGTGTATACGTTTAGTGAGAATGAAGTGGAGGCAGCAGTGGAAAGGAGTACAAGCTCAATTTAATTATGTGAATTCAGCCTTTAATCTTATAAAAAATTTGGAATCAAAGTAGATGTCTGTAAAATTCTGCTGCTTTAAAGTATAGCTTCTACCTGTTTTATCAGTTTTAATTAAGTAGAGGAGCTTTTATATTTTACCAGAAAAAAATAAAAATAAAAAAAAGTTCTTAATTTCTGTACTGTTATCTGGTGAGAATTGAAATGTCTTTGTTCTATATTAAAGTTTAGGTTAAAAATAAATAAATAAATAATAAATAAATAAAAGAGAGAGAAACTGAAATCTGACTGAATTTTGTATGAAATCAAAAATACTCTTCTGCATAGTCTTCCTTTTGAGTATTTGAACTTTTGTGCTCCAGGAGAGGTTTCCACTTTATTTAAGAAATAAAGTTTTAACAGTGAGAATAAGCACAAACTTCCCACAGAAGTGGTAGAATCATCATCTGTGGAAATTTTGAAGATACAGTGTGCTAGATAATCTAGTATTTCTTTTCTTTAGATCTTTAAAGATCTCTTCCAGTCTGGGCTGCTGTGTGATTCTATATATGAGCTTATCACTTTTTTGTAGTTACAAAGTAAAGTTAAACCAGTTAGAAGGTGAAAATATTGCTGTTATGTTGGATAAAGAAAGAAGTTTTGGTTTGTTTTGAATTTTCTGTTCATTCTATTTAAACACTGTTGATAAATTAAAAAAAAAAAATGTAAACAAGATCCTCAAAGTTGAAATTACAAGACAGCAAAAACTCCACTTATAAACTCTGTTCAGCACATATCGGGAAACTCTAACAATGGCTACCTAGGAAACAGTGCTTCTCTGTTGTATTTTTAATAACTTCATCTGAGGAAAACACCTTATGAAGTAGTGAGCCTTTAATTCTTCTTCCCTTTATATCTGTAACTTCCTCAAAGAAACAGTTATTTTCCATGTTACCCTTTTGCAAAAGAAAGTAACCTTAAAAACAGGAGGCTGAATGTCATGTTTGAGTCGACGGTTAATTACAATGAGTGTTGGCTTCTTTTAGCAGTATTGACATTAACATTGAAAGTAATCAACACAGGACAGTCAGCAGAGGGACAGTCAGGGGTGGTTAGCAGTACTTTAAGATATTGCAACAAGGTTTATAATTTTCAGGTGAAGGTTGCTGATATTCTTGCTTATTTGCTATTATTATCATTCCGCACTTTAGAAAAGACATCACCTTGAACTTTGTTCCTGATAATTGCACATTTTCTTTTCCTCACAATTGACAAGCTTGACAGTCTCTTTAAACTGCCAAATTTGTAATTTGCAGACCTTTCTCAATAGCACCTGCATAACAGCAAAGTGTTATAATATGAATTTAGCATGCATTTTAATGCAACTGTCATCTGAAGCCAACTGCTGGCAGAGCAAGAGTATTTCACCAATCATCTAGAAAAAGAAACTAACAAGGTACACGGAGCACCTAGGTCATGATTCCCATCTCTTTAAAAACTTTTATCTCCTTTTAACTGGTTGGTTTATTCTCAATTTATGCTATTCAAAGGAGGCTAAATAAAACCTTCAGACTAAATGTTGACCTCTCTTCTCCTTCTCTGTACGTAGTACAGAGTATTTATTACTTAATGTTTCACACATGTGGTTTCAATAAAGTCCAAATTAATTTAAATTTTACACATCAATCAATCTGTTTTTTTTTTTCAGCATTTTCTTTATCATTTTTATAGGCTATATACAGAAAACAATTGTACTCTGTTTTTAATGCCATACAGTATTTAATACTATTACTTAATACCATAACTTATTTCAGCAGTTCTACAGTCCTGCAAGTCCATACTGTGAAGTTTCTACAATATACTCTTCTTGAATGTAGCAGTGCTGTGAAGATTCAAAACTGGAGGGAAAGATCACTCGTATTCCAAAGAGAAAACAGACCGTATTGATGAATTAGTTTCTTCATGTGCTATTTTCTTTAGTATACTATTTCAAAATGCTGCATTGTATCTTCTGATATAATGATGATCCTAAGATTTTTTGATTTTCAAAAAGAAAGCTTGGGTAAGCTTGAGGTAATGCTTGGAACTCCAGGATCAACATATCGACCTGATCAGTGGCATGCAATTGCATCCTTTCCACCAAAAAATTTGCAAGTATGTGATTGACATGCAGATGTTGTCTCTAGAACTTATACACCAAACAGTAAAAGAGACTATCTGGTGTGAGAGACTGTTTGGTCTGTTTTGAATGAAAAAACAAACAAAGCAACTGAAAAAGAAAACCATTAAAAGTAGAGTAGAATTTTATACTCTCAACTTTCAGACTTTGTTATATTCACAAACACAAAATCTGTTGTCTTCATAGTGTATTTGCTAGCTAACATTATATACATACTTGTAAAAATTAGGTTTTAAAAAAATAATAATAATTATTATTGAAACCATGAAGAGACACAAAGTAAAAACATCCTTCAGCATCTCTAAGTGTTTCTAGGGATCCTCTTCATGTATGCCTTTGATTACTATTTTTTTTTAAGGCACTGTCTAATTAATTTGAGGTCACAACTTTTTTGCTTGCAAGAGTTATAGGTTGGAGAACCTTAATGCAGACTTGACTAGAGGGCTGAGTCCATGTTTGTTTACTGACAGGATACAATTATGAAATATCAAACATGTTGAAAATCAAAAAGGAAGCAAGGGGGTAAAGAAGAACAACTATACACAAAGACTACCATTTTAAAGCATGAATATTCATAACCATAAAGACATGTTTCCCATGGATACAAGCTAAGCCTGGTCAGCAAGACGCAACCAGCTTTTTAGTCAT
The DNA here is from genome assembly GCF_963932015.1 of Anas acuta. NCBI lineage: Eukaryota > Metazoa > Chordata > Aves > Anseriformes > Anatidae > Anas > Anas acuta. The sequence goes on from NC_089017.1 coordinate 27,272,534, forward strand.
TTCCTTTGATTCTAATGATATGTGTTAGAAAGGGCAGAAGTGGTTGACTTTTTAATGCAGCCATGTCCAGAATATGAACGCTTAAGTGACAGAAAGTGTCTATGCTTTTTAGGTTAATGGGAACATAACAGACCTCTATAAACCTGTTTTTCACTCATTTCCATTAGCAAAGGCCAAACTCACTAATGCAGCACATGAACTGAGTGTATACAATTCAGTAGGAACTTGACTTAAATAAGGTCTGTTTTGGTATGTGTGTGTGTGTTGGAGACTATGTATTTATCTATTTATCTATTTATTTATTTTTTTCTTAAATGCTTGACTTGCTCAAGCATTTAGGAAAACTTGCTTTAGCACAAGAGGAAAAAGCTTCAAGTTGTGTCAGGTGAGGTTCATATTTAGGAAGAATTTCTTCATGAAAAATGTGTTTAAGCATTGGAACTGGCTACTCAAAGAAGTGCTGGATTCCCATCCCTGGAGGTATTCAAGAGATGTATGGATGTAAGTCTTCCTTAATTACTATTATTCCACTGATAATGGAGCCACATGTACATGGTCATGTGACGGATTGATTGCCATTTGTTGCACTTAATTTGTCTCAGAGTAAAAATATGAACAGCCCTATAAAAAAGTAGACAGATTAGAAGTGAGGATTTAACAATCTGAGACCTTAATGATCATTTTAACTGTTGCGTGAACAGTTCCAGTAAAGTTCAGAATTTGCTCCCCTGAAAAATGATACCTGGCATGTAGAGGGAAGCAAAAAGGTGTTGTGGTTTAACCTGGATGGCAGCTAAGCACCACACAGCCATTCTCTCACCCTCCGCCCTCCCTCTCTGGGGAAGAGAATCAGAAAAAAATTAAGCTTGTGGGTTGAGATTAAGACAATTTATTTTAGAACAGACAAGAAAGGAAATCAATAATAATAATGATAATAATACTACTAATAGTAGTGTATACAAAACAAGTGATGCACAATGCATCACTCTCCACCTGCTGACCCGCCTATCCCCAAACAGCTGGTTTCTCCCCACCCCAGCCAGCCACCCCATATTAATTGTTCAGCATGACATCATATGGTATCGAATATCCCTTTGACCAGTTTGGTTCAGTTGTCCTAGTTCTGTCCCCTCCCAGCTCCTGCTGCACCCCCAGCCTGCCCACTGACAGGACGGTGTGAGAAGCTGAAAAGTCCTTGGCTTAGTGTAAGCAATGCTCTGTGACAATCAAAACATCATCATGGTGTCAACATTATTCTCATCCTAAACCCCAAATACAGCACTCTACCAGCTACTAGGAGGAAAATTAACTCTATCCTAGCCAAAACCAGGTCAAAAAGAAAGGTGAATAGAAAAGGGAAAGGGAGAAGGGAAAGGGGAAAGTGAAGAAGAAGGGAGTATTCTGACAGGAATGGCTTATGAATGGCCAAAGGTAGAATGTATGTATACAAATATTTATTTGTTTTTAAATTGATTCATTAATATTATTCTCTAAATTCAAATAATACAAAACATATCAGTAAGTCTTCAAAACTTTTCTAGTTGCAGTTCTAACAACAGTTCCAATAACACCTTATCTACATGAATGCTACTTTGACTGAATTCAATTTTCCTTGATTTCTCTTGTAAATGTAAATGAAGTTTGGGTGACTTCTATTAATAAACACTTCAGTATCCATTCAATTTTTCTCTCTGTCATTTCAACACAACCTGTACCCGTCTTACATCTTATACATTCTCTTTTATGTACTATAAAATATAATTTTATATTAAAAACAAACAAACATTCATTTCATTACCTCATATTTGTGCGTTATGGTTACTCTTGTAAAAACATTGATTTTTATAATCTATATTCTGTTTTTATCCATTCTATCTTCAATATCTGTAACACGACTAGATGGGTTTACATGGCAAGGTTTTGGTAGCAGGGGGCTAACGGGGTGGCCTCTGGGAGGAGTCCAGAAGTTGCCCATGTAAGATAAGGGCCAGTTTCATCCAGCTCCAAAAGAGACCTGCTGCTGCGCAGAGCTGAGATAATGAGAGGTTGTTTGCACCTCTGTGACAGCAGATTTAAGAAAGGGGAAAAACAAACCAAAACCAAACAAACAAACCAAAAACAAACAAACAAAAACACTGTACAACAGCAGCTGGGAGAATGTGGAGTGAGAAACAGTCCTGCGGATACCGAGGTCAGTGAAGAAAGAAGGGGAGAAGTTGCTCCAGCACCTGGAGTTCTCCTACTGCCTGTGGAGTGGCTCATGGTGGAGCAGACTGTCACCCTGCAGCCCATGGGCCCATGGTGGAGCAGTCTGTTTCCTTGTCTCCCATGTGGCCCATGGCTGAATAGATCTCCACACTGCAGTTTGTGGAGGAGCTCAAGGTAGAGCAGGTGGATGTGGCCTGAAGGAGGCTGCAGCCTGTGAAGAGCCCTTGCTAGAACAGACTCCAGAAGCTGTTGGAGCTGCTGCCCATGTGGGTCCCATGTTGGAGTTGTTTGGTCCTGACAGATGGACCCTGTGGTACAGGCTCATAGTTGGAGTAGTTCTTGAAGAGGTGCTGCCTGTGGGAAACCCACACAACATCAGTTCAGAAAGAACTTTATCACATGGGAAGGACCCCACATTGGAGCAGGAGAAGAGAGTGACCGTGAAGGAGTGGTGGAAACGAAGTGTTATGAACTCACCACAACCTCCATTCCCTGTTCCCCTGTGCCACTGAGGGGGGAGGACGTAGAAGAGGGTGGATGGGGCAAAAGTTGGTTTTAGTTTGAGGTTCTCACTGTTCTAGCTTCTTAGTAATAGGTAATAAATCACATTAATCTCCCTGTGTTGGATCTGTTTTGCCCATGATGATAATTGTCAAGTGACCTCCCTGTCCTTATCTCAACACATGAGTCCTTTTCATCATATTTTCTCCACCTTTCCCTTTGAGGAGGGGAGTGAGAGCTGTTGTGGATTTCAGCTGCCCAGCTAGGAAAAAAACACAACACCAGAAGAGCTTCTATAAAAATAACATAGCTATTTTATTGTCCACAGTCACTCATATAGCATAAAAAAAGAAAGTGATACATTTTCTACTTTTTTAAAACTTCAGATCAAAATTTTATGCATCTCTGACAGGAATTTATTAGTCAAAGAAAGTTACTAAGGGATTATTAATACTGTGCTGTTGTTATATGGCAACCAAGAGCAAAAAATCAAATGATGTAAAATATCTACTATGTCTGTCAATTAAATGTTATAAATGTCAAACAACCTTATACTAGAAAGTTTTGAAATAACTTTTTTTTTTTTTACATTAAAGATGACTTTTCTATAATTTTAATCCTAGCCATCATTACATAAATAGCATAGTATTCCTATTTGATAGATGGTGTAAAGTTCCATATTTTAGAAAAAGAAAAATAAATAAAAAATAAAACAATATAACAATTATAATTTACAATTATAATTTTCCATTTCTAACACACAGAAGAAAGAAGGGAAGAAGAAGAAGAAAGAAGAAGGAAGAAGAAGAAGAAGAAGAAGAAGAAGAAGAAGAAGAAGATGAAAAAAGTCAGCTAAGCAAAGGCTCCTATTTGCTAACAGCTATGTTTTCTCTACTCTTTTAAATCCAGGGAACAATTAAAGGTGCAGCACTTACAAATTATCCATTAATTAGAGCTGGAAGCAAGCACCCATGAAATACAGGTGATAACCATAAATCAGAACAATTATTCTGTCTAAAAAAAGGAACATGACCAAATCAGAAACTCTCTACCAGCTGCTCATTTAATCTTAGTTTGCAGTTTTCTGTTCTGAGGAGACAAACGGCATAGGATGATGTTGAAATTTAACAGCTATGCATCCCTCAAGGTTATTCCTTCAAAAATGTACAGCCTGAGTTCCCACTCCTGCAAAATTTTTGCATATAATAATCTTTAAAACTTACAATAGTTTCAAAGAAGCATATTACATTAATAAAATTAAGACCTATATATGTAAATTTGAGTGAAATAAATTGATGCAGTCCACTTTCCAAAATAATTTCAACAAATATCAGTACTCAATGCTATGATAAAATATAAAATAATCTCAAGAAAGAATCAGAAGAGGAAGCTACAAATACTACCACATTAACACAAAAGAGGAAAAAAAGAGACCTTTTCTGACCTTTTATATAGCTTCAAGAATCCTACAGTGACATGGAGAGAAACATAGAAAAGGACAAAGATAGAGACACAGAGGAACAAACATGTTGTCTATCTCTTTAACCCAAATGTTATTCCTATCATGGAAGGACAATTAATGATGTGACTCGGAATCTCTTATTTATTAAATATCAGTTCACCATTATGTTAAAATAATAATTATTTTTGTCAGATATTTTAATTAAACAATATATTGAAGGAATTTCTCAAATATCTCTATATTCCCTAGCAATATATACATATATATATATATTATACTTATATATATATATATTTATATATATATATAAAATAAAAGCTGGGATAAATTGGGTGTTCTTCCAAGGAAATGACTTGGTCCTGGGGGCCTTTGAGTAGCACATTTATTCTTTCGAGGGTAGAGAAGATAAGATAGTCATAATTGAATAGTATTTTCATAATTATTATCATGCCTAATTTTCTTGTTCCGGTCTCATTGATATCTAAATGTTTTACAGCAGTTCAGAGAAAGAGAGAGGATATTCCAGCCCACAGACCACTGCTGTTACAACTCTCATTAATGATTTATCTTCTCTCTTATCCTTTCTAAGAATGATAATTCTTAGAAAGAATTCTAAGAATGTAAGAATGATGTTACATATAAGAAAACTGGCAGGATACTATGAATCACTATCCTTTAGAAGTTCTCTGAAATAAAATACTAAAAATGTAATACTCAGTAAATATATGCATATATATTTTCACTCAGCAAGAGTGTATAGCAACATTATTTTATAATAGTCATTGACCAGCACACTGCTATGAGACTATTAGCCAGGGTGACTAGGAGCTGTTCCTGAAAGAAGTGAAAGAAATTCAGAAAATTCTTGATGATGATTAAACGGTTTTAATAATCTTATATTATTTAAGCTCAACAAAGATTTAAATACATGAAAACTTCAGTATTCTTTGGAAAAAAAAAAAAAAAAGTAAGAAAACCACTGACAAAATTTTTAATAACCTTTGGCTTCTTTGCCCTCCCCAAGAAGTAGGATATGACTGCAGCAAAAGTACTCATACCTCCACAATTGCATTCCAGTCTTCAAAGAGTTAGTCCAAATACTCCTCTATTTTAGATTCACAGGATCAGCTGTTTCTTTCAGTTACTCATTCAAAAGCTGCATAATGCCAAATTATTGCCTTTAATGAGATTAGTTTCTCACCCTACAAGAGCACAACCTATCTTTTATCAAAGGATGGCAAGTACTGATCCATGTTTCAGCAATAAACCACAGATATAAAAACAGTCAATACAGTCAAGCCAACAGCAAAATTGCACCAGCATATATATTGTTTTAGGTTTGCTGCATTAATATTTCATTTACTAAAAATTCATTCCATGTCACTTGCTTTACACGTATGTTGATCAAAAGCTTTTCAATGGAGGCACTTCAAAATCATAGTCATTAGATGGGATCTGTAAATAAGAGCCATGATGGCAAAGGGGGGCAGGGCAGAGAGAGATTTCTATATAGCAGTGTTCTATCACTACTCTTTCTTTTTCTCACATGAATCACCTTAAACATTTATTTTTATGCTACAGGGAGCAGTTGTAAAGAGCTGGAAATCCATCTTATGTACTCAGCTGTACTCAAGTACTGCTCAGGAAACATTCATAGAATTGCATGTGACAGGTAATATTTTATAACAGCTTCTTCAGTGTAAGTTGCCCACTATTTGTGCTGAACAGTCATCAATTAATTAATTTTCAGCTGAATTTGGAAATATATAATTGTCTATTTTATATCAAAATTAATTTAATTATGATGGGAACTGATCAGAGGAGCCAAGTTTTGGGTGTTCATGCTTTAAACTGAAGACAAAAATATTGGGGTTAGTTTAGAAAAAGAAACATATTCTTGCATATTAATTCTCAATACTAGAATTTATTTTAGTATTAATAATTTAGAGATAGTGTCATCAATACATGTAATGCTGTTCAGTAACTGATTGCTTACTTATACAGTACTGATAATAGCTTTCTTTAGAAAACAATCAGAAGAACAAGGTGACAAAATTTAATACAGAAAACAGAAAGATGAAAGGCAATGCAACCTGAGTGTTGTGGTTTGTATAACACATAGTAGCACAATATGTTTGATTCTCTATTACAACTACACCTCACACAGCCACTTACCCCTGAGAAAACTGAGGTATATAATGCTATCAGACCATAAGTGTAGCTTTTTGCACCTACTTTTTAACATAAATGACTGCCTCAGATGCAATTGTGGTTAATGAAGTCCATGATTACTTCTCTTTAAAGGTTAGCATCGTCAGAGATTAAGAGCTACTAGGGGTGTAGATACGAAAGATAACTTTTCTTCAGATGATAAGCCAGTTTAACAGACTCTTGCTCCTCTGAAATGGCGCTAACCTTCTGAATAGCACTGAAATGATTGTTTGAAGTACAAGGCTTTACAGCTAACCCCATAACATAAAGGTAAGAGAGGTTTAAAAAAAAGGAAGAACTGCATTCTTTGATTGCTTGTTTACAGCACAATCCTACACAAACCTCTACTAGAACAACTAAGGGAGAAGCAAACAGGTGCAAATATAGAAACCAATGAACAGGAACAGAAGGAGAAATATTTACGCTGACTTCACTAAAATTTGTGCTTTGCTCAGCTGCAACATCATTAAAATGTTCAAAGTAGTGTCAATGGAAAAAAATAAAATAAAAAATGGGTGATTATCTGCCTTTGTGAGTTAGAATCTCCAATTCTTCCTTAAAGAATCCTGCAAGTGTTTAGACAGTTGCCTGAGCAAAATTATATGAAGAAGTAAAACTAAGAATCTAGAGCTAATATCTTGCCAGGCAAAGTAATGTGCTAAAAGATCCTAAAACAAGGTCATAATAGTCCATCATGGAATATCTCTGCAACCAGTAGCAATATTAATATTTTCCCAGAGTTTATCAAGCCTCTTCCCCCTATCTTTGCCTGGGAAATTAAAAAAAAAAAAAAAAAAGTCACTTATGTTTGTTTGCTTGTGTATTTGTTTGTTTTTCTTATTTAAGAATGGTTATAAAATTAAGCATGTGAAATGTGTTCGTCTGATTCATGTCAATATGAAGCAATTCTAGGGCCGCATGATGAAATGTGACCTTGTCTTACATACGCTAGTATAACCACAAGTCTAAGAAAAACAGAGTGGTTAATGTATATAGTTCTTGTATCTTGCAAAGGAATGGTCCAGCAATTTGTGTCAATAGAGGATTTGAAGGACAAACCTTGAGACTCCCGTCTAAGAGATAAGACAGCACAAGGTTGTCAAAACAACTGCTGACTATTGTACAGGACGCTGTGCAAGTCTCTGACATCCAGCCCAGAGACTACCACATGAGGAGAGAGGGGAAGCTGAGGGACAGCTGAAGGACAAAGCCTGGGAGGAAGACTACAAGCCTGCAGCATGAGCAATCTCTGAGGGATCACTGGAGACTTATACGCATGTGCCAGTGGGAGGGTTCAGATCCTGGGAAACTAATTATAACAACCCTGCCTTTTCTAGAAGTAGTGATGAATATATATTAGCCTAGGAGCATAAAAAACAGATGCCTGATGTAACAGGTGTGTGTCTTGGTGGAGCTGAGACTCCCGGCGCACCCAGCACTATTTCCTTGCCTCTATTCATTTAATAAATTGTAAACTTTAATTGCAATCCTATTTGGGACTCAGTCATTTATTACAAGCAGATATTTTAATTATTTATTTATCTGGGGACAACGTGCTAACTAGAGGTCTTAGAGAATGCCTTTGCCTGAGAGAAGGAAACAAATGAATTTAGAAGTAGTTCTTTAACTTATACAAAATTGAGCAATGTACACCAAAAATTTAGTGATTAAATAAAAGAATAAGTGATATAAGCTTGATATAAGCTTGATATGGAACAGCAAAAAATACTTGATAAAGTACTGTAAAACAAGGAAGTTGTAATGAGCTATTTTGATTTATGATATTCATTTTCATTTCACATAGGTAATTTATCTTAATACAAATACAAATCCTTGCTTCTGTTTTATTAAGTAACACATTTAACATTTCATGGCTTTAAAAATAGGGAAAAATAAGAGTATTTGGGTTATATAGCAAATCGTTTGTTTTGGCTTCACACAAGGTGAAATTTAAATAACTGTCAAAGAAGTAAAGGTATTACTATTGTTTTTCCACTGTTTGACTTCGGCTTAACTGTTAGTACTGATATTGAAAAATTTGAGGAGAGAGCTCTAGTGAGTAGTATTATAAATATGCCATAATGCAACTATTAATTTCTGACCTTTAGATAGTCAAAATGACAATTTCAAATGGATTTTCTTAGGATAAATTAATGAGATTTTGCATTGACTATAGTCATGTCATTTTGCTATGTACATAACAGATCAATTATTCCTTCAAGACTTAAATTTTCATTTGATTTGCAAAATTTACATGCATAAAATAGTCTTTCCAGTAAAATAGAATGGCTGAAAATTCACTAACATAAACCAAATTCTCTATTCCAGCAAACAATTTTCTTTTAAAGTTTGTGAGAATAATTTTATAAAATAAAATAAAATAAAAAATAGACTTGCTGTTGTGCTTTTAAAATGAAGAAGGCAAAGCAGAAGACCTCTCTGTATAAAGAAGTTGTATAAAATTGTACGGACACTTCTAGCCAGGAAATTTTGTGTGATCAGTAATTAAATATAATAAATAACTCAAATTGTTATTTGTGACAAATGCTGTATAACCATGTGTTATTTAAACACTATGAGAGGATTTAGTGTGGAATCACTAAGTACTGAGTATGAGGACAATAAATTTAGAAATACTTCTTGCTCTGTATGAAATTGGTGGTGGCACATGTGATCAAAGTTTCTTGAAGGAATTAAACACAATGAGTATTGAGTGCACTTCCTTTAAGTCTGGTGCTGGCCTAAAGCTGGTAAAAATCTCAGAAATGAAATAACCTAGTTAAAAAAAATAAAAAATAAAAATAAAAAAAAAGCTTTTCAAACAGTATAAAATAAATAATTACCCTAGAAATGAGAGAAATTAGAGAGATTTTATGAAAATTAATAAACATGGATTGAGAGGGTAGTTTTAGAATTTTCTTCTTATTCACAATTTCTAAATGTTGGAAAAAACTTTTACAGGCTGAGAGTATTTCCATTTTTTATTTTCTAAGTAAACAGTAAAAAGGAAAGAAACTTCAAAGTGACAAATGGATAAAGTAATAAAATTCCTAATTCTTAAAAAAGAAAAACAAACCTGAAGACTACTTCGAAATAAACAAACAAACAACAACAACAACAACAAACACAATAAAACAAAATACTAAATCAGTTCTTTAACTATGAAAAAAAAATAGTTTATAAAAACTGTTAAAAAATACAAACTCTTAAAGTATACTTTATTATTTTTTTTTTTTTCACTGAAGTCGACAAATTGACACATTCCTTTTGGTCTCAGTGGCAATGCTAAGAGGTCAGAAGTCTACACTGAGACCTTCTAGTTGACAATTTTAGTTCATAATACTGACAATTTTAATGTTTTTCACAGTACTGTTTTACTCTGCTGAAGTAACCAACTATAAATTTGAGTAAAACAATTTTAAAAGACTATTTTTTTCTCCATTTGGTAGATAAACATGATTAATAACTGAAAACAACAAAAGCAAAAACAATAATATCAAAATAAAAACATTCTATTCTTATATTGGAGTAGAAGATATAAAAAGTTTCAGTTGTGGTACAACTTACAGAGAATACAAGAAAGTCTGCATAATACTAAAAACAATGGGTGAATTTTTGTTTCCTCTCTAATTAATAGATCAAATGTTTACAATTCGTTATGACTATTTCTCAGAAAATGGAAAATGTTCTAACAAACTACTTCTGTGACTATGTTCTTCCATTTAGGACATAAAGTGAATGTTTTCTCATATTAAAGTATGCTTTAGAATTTGGATTTTATTTTGCAGTTTCTTCTTATACTGAAATAAAATTAATTGCACTTTCAGTAGCAAATAGGAAAAAATAGTTCATAAGGAGGTATAATGACAGTGTTTGTTACTAATGCTCCAAGATCTCACAGTTTTGCCAATATTCAGAAGCCCAAAACATGGGCAGCTTTTAGCCTAGCTACATATCGCTGGAATTTATCACAAAATGTACATACACACTTTTCATGTATACACATAACAAATATCATCAGCACAAATCTAAATATCAAGGTGATGAGATTCTTTGAAATGTCTTATACCCAACTTGGGTAAGAATTGTGGAACAACTTTATTAAAATAAAAAGAAAAATAAAGCCATGTGCTCTATGTCAACTCTTTATCAAACACTAACTAAATGTCAAAAATTATATTTTAATGATCTAGAAAAGGTAGTCTTATAAAAATAGATACTACGTTAGAAGAATGGAATATATAGCCTTAGTAACCATAACAGGACACACAGGAATTGCATGAAGTTGCTCCAGGTGAGATTAAAACAAGATTTCTTAACCATGAGGGTGGTCAAACTTGTGAACAGGCTTCCCAGATTTGTGTTTGATTCCCCATGCTTGTCAGTGTTCAACAGACATTTGGATAATACCCTTAATGGGTATCATGCTTTGACTTGGTTATCCCTGAAGGCAGTAAGACTGGTGGTTTTTTTAGGTTCTTTCCAACTTTAGCCCATTCCCCCTCATCCTGTCACCAGGCACATGGGAAAATAGACCAACCCCCACCATGCTACAGCTTCCTTTAAGGTATCTATAGAGTGTGATAGAGTTGTCCCCGAGCTTCCTCTTCTCCAGGCTGAACAATCCCAGCTTCCTCAGCCGCTCCTCATACGACTTGTTCTCCAGACCCGTCACTAGCTTTGTTGCCATTCTCTGGACTCGCTTGAGCACCTCGATGTCCTTCCTGTAGCAAGGGGCCCAAAACCGAACGCAGCACTTGAGGTGCAGCCTCACCAGAGCCAAGTACAGGGGAAAAATGAAAAATCACTTTCCTAGTCCTGCTGGCCACACTGTTTCTTATGCAAGCCAGGATGCTGTTGGCCTTGGGAAGTGGTGGAGACGCCATCCCTGGAGGTGTTTAAGATACATGTGGAAGTAATGCTTAAGGACATGGTTTAGTGGTGTATTTGGTAGTGTTAGGCCAGTGGTTGGCCCTGATTATCTTAAGAGCCTTTTCCAATATAAATGATTCTCTGATTTTATGAGTCCATGAAAAGGGTTTCCTCGATCTTATTTCTGAAAGACTGCACTTAAGGGCCACCTGGTAACCAGGGCAGAGTGCAGATAATCTGTGCCAACAACCTAATAATGATAATATTATTAAGTTTTATTAATAAATGATAGCAAAATGGAATGATATTTAAAACATATTTGACAGAACATGGTATAATTTTAGAGCTATCTACATTAGTAAAATCTTTATTGGGGATTGAAAAAAGTAGATACCTATTTTGTTGATTGTATGTGTATACAAATATATAATTATATCTATATAGAGAGACATTAATATAAATATATAGAAATTGTTATTTATATTGTTTATATAGAACAGATTTATTTTTCTATATAGAGGGAAATTTTAGTTTTATTCTATATTGTTATTAATCTATATTGTTATTTTACTCATACATAAGTACTTACAAAGCAATATTTAAACATCTGTGTATTTATATAAAAATCAAGATAGCAATGCATTTTATATTGCTGTATACGTTATTGTTATATGTTCAATATAAGTGTCAGAACAACAATCAGATGCAGTGGCAGATGCAGTCTCTTTTAGTTGCACAGAAAGTAGGGACGATTATTAAATAATCTTTTGGCTTCACAAGTAACAAAAAATCTAGTGGATGATTGGAAGAACAAGCCTATTTACCTTGCAGTGGAGGGAAGCAATTACTCTTATAAAGATAAACCATTCATTTTGGATTATCAGACATTTCATTTATAAAAAAGTGATAAGAACATATGAACTGTTTGATGTTGTCATCTGTAACACTCCCACAGGAGAGCATATATATTCCAGGAGACACACAAACACACACATACCCCTCCACCCCCAAACCCAACAAATCAAACACATAAATAAAATAAAATAAAATAAAATAAAATAAAATAAAATAAAATAAAATAAAATAAAATAAAATAAAATAAAATAAAATAAAATAAAATAAAATAAAATAAAATAACAATAACGATAACAATAAACGAATACTAATTATAAGGGCAACAATCTGTTAAAATAAAAGTTCGGTTGTTTTTTCATTATTATTATTATTGTTATCATTATTATCATTATCATTATTATCATTATTATTATTATTATTATTATTATTATTATTATTATTATTATTATTATTATTATTTATTGTTATGCAGATAAATCTTCAGTTGTCATAGAGGTCACAAATCACAGCTTTATGAGGACAGAATAGAAAAAGAAAACAACTACTCTCATTCATTCTGAATTTTTATACTCCTGTCACTGTGTACTTCTATGAAAATAATGTCTTCAATAAACATATTAATTTTAAGCTTTGTGCAAAAGTTAGATAGTGATAAGGAGCAAATAGCTATGAAAATTAATTAACTACACTTAGAAAAATATTCTGAGACAAAAGGATGGCCTCACTATACCAGCAACAGATGTTACAATCTAGATTCCATGTAAAATGAATTCAGCAAAAATTGTTAAAAATCTCAAACCTCAACTTGTTAATTCATTCTTGATGTGAGCTGTAGAATATTCCTATGTTTGACATGGAAGTTAAATCACAGCAAACACAAAAGAGACAAACTATTTTATGATACTATAAATCAATACACAAAATAAATCAGGTTGTGAAAAGTATCAAAAATGTTACTAGTGAATGTTGGTATTTATTTCATTAATCTAGTTAAAATTTTCATGATAATAAGTAAGAAATGCCAAACTATGCAATCTTTTAGGTCTTTGCCCTGCTTTATGCTATGTAGATGTGTCCCATGGAGTGTTACATCCATTCTTGATGAATTTAGATTTCATATCTTGACCCTCCCGAATTAAGTGTGTTTATTTCAATTTGTTAGTTTAGAATCCACCAATGCAGAATATCAGAAATAAACATTGACAGTTAAATCACAACACAAACACAGTAGCTGTTATTCTGAACTATATGTACTGTAAGTTAAGAATTGACAGTACAGAAATATCACTATAATCCGGTTGTGACAGAACCGAGTCTCAAATCCTCTCTCAAGCTAGACCTGTAAATAGGGATGTGTGAAACAGGTCAAAATGCAACAAAAATTCTATTTCACTCCACTGGAAATCTAAAAGAATTTTTTTACTCCAAGGGAGTAAAATTGAATTGGGATCCTCGGTATGTGATTAAGTATTGTATTTTAGATCTACACTTCTTTTCAGAATAGAACAAAGGAAGAACATTCCATATTTCTGTAAAAAGAAAATTTAGAGGGTTTTGAAGCACAGAAGCAGCAGGTGGCAGAGATTGAAGCTCTGAAGTGAGGGAATATGTATGGCTTTGACTAAGATCTTGATAATGATGAAAAAATAAAATTAGCCCAACCCTTGAGTGACTTCAAGTCACAGTGATACATTTCATCTTCATTTAATCCACACATTCTTGACCTTTCTACACTAGCATTCTATTGTATTATTCCTCTAATCATACTATCTTCAGTTATTAGTGTGAACAGAGTTATTTATTTGGTGTCTGGACTGCTTGCAACTGATTGTAATCTATTGAGTTAATGCATTAGGTTATGCTCTCCTAGGATATGGTTACACCAGCACTCTTGCTGGACATAAAAATGATTTAAATGTTCTTGCCTCTATGGCATGGTAAATGGCCCTGTCTACTGTGTTGATGCAACTGTTGTTGAACAATCTGGGAAACAGGATCACACAAATGATACTATTCAGGAAAAGTGAATTTTCTCACTTTCAGATCTTCCCCTGCCCTGAACGGCAGGTGTTACATGTGAACTGTAGGAGTATTTTCATCAAAAGAAGCATGACCAGCAGGTCAAGGGAGGTGGTTTTCCCTCTCTACTCTTCTCTTGCGAGATCCCACCTTGTGTTCATCTCTGGGCCCCAGGCACAAGACACCCACCAAAAGAAACAAACAAACAACAACAAAACAACAAAACCAAAACTGCAAGATTTCTTTTGGAAGGCATGGTTTGAGTTTTGGGACCCTAGGAAACGGCTTGAAGCTGTGACAGGAGAGGCTCAGGATAGAAAGGAAAGGTTCTTCACCAAGAGGGGTGGCTGGGCACTGAAGCAGACTCCCCAGGGAAGTGGTTATGGCACCAACCCTGCTGAAGTTCAAGAAACATTTGGACAATGCTGTCAGACTAGGACTCATTGATCCTTGTGTGTCCCTTCCAACTCAAGATATTCTATGATTCTTTAAAGACAGGTCATTACAGACTGCAAAAAAGCAACTGGATCACTGGTGTTGATGGTAAGAGTGAAGTGGAAAACTGGGGAGGTTATGTCTTGAATCTGAGTATCACAATGACTTTTTCGCTATCATTCCTAGCATAGGATATCATCATATAACACTCTAATCCAAAAAGGAAAAGTATATCAAAGAGTCTAAGAATCGGTGAATCGCAGTTTTGAAGGTACAAGCACAGCAGGTAGTTGTTATTTATCATCCTCTTTCCTTTTAGACTGATTTTCAATTATGTGTGATGAAAACAGTTTGTGTAGATACTATTATAACTCAAGTATCAGTGGTTACCTGTCATAAAAACTCAAATACCACTTCTGTTTAATATGCTTTCAGAAAACTATTATGAAACACTACTGTAATACCTACCTGTGTCAGGGGCAACCTATTTATATCAACATATCTGTGTGACATGCGAAAGAACTTCTTCATGGTGAGGATGACAGAGCACTGGACCACGCTGCCCAGGGAGGTTTTGGAGTCTCCTTCTCTGGAGATATTCAAGGCCCATCTGGATGCCTACCTGGGCAGCCTGCTCTAAGGAAACTGCTTTGGTGGAGGGGTTGGACCCGATGATCTTTTGAGGTCCCTTTCAACCCCTTCAATTCTGTGATTCTGTGGTTTAGGAAATTTGTATTGCAATGTCTCATGAACAAATAGAATTAACAGCTTTTTGCTGTGATTTTGGTGTCAAGATTTCTTTTCAGTAGGTGAATAATCTTTCCCCACCATTGGGAGATGCTACAGTACAGCAATGCCTCAGTAGGCAAAGAAAATTTACATGGTAAGATCATTTAGATTGGGAAATAAATGACAACATGAGTTCGTTCTAATAGTACTGATGATAGGTCAAAATAGGCCACATGCTGCATTGCACACTTCAATACCAGGGATTAATGGAATAGTTTCTAAGACTATGCATTTTTCTCAAATGAACAAACATCATCAACACTTAATATACAGGAACTGATCAGATGCATAAACTCTAAAGAAACACAACAAATGAAAACTAACATTAGCAAATGTGACAAAAAGCAGAAATAAATATCAAGAGAATTAAACAATTAGAGGTGGACCAGAGTGGGTAACACCAAACCCTTCTGTGAGCATTGAGCTTCCAACAATACTTTCTTCAATACTTTACTGTGTCAGTGTACTCTTCTGGTTCACACCAGTTAAAGAAAGGTGGTTACCACTTTTTCTCTCTAAAATTCTTCTCCCAAACTAGCATACGTAATACTGGTGGTAAGGTGCATCCCTCTACCCTTAGGACAACCCGAAGGAAATGCTGCAGAATTTAGGTTTCAGACATCTTCCAGAACATAGCTAATTCTAATTCACACAGGAGATATGTTAGTACTCTTTCTGCCTGTATAAATCATACAAAAATTATTTTTTTCTGGCCATTCAAAATCTACTGTTTTTAATTGATTAACTAATAATTAATTTATTCAGTGAGAAATAAAACTTCGTCCACCCTCCTTTGCTAACTGAATATGCATCATTTAGTTTGAAGCAACAACTCCATGACAGTATGTATACCAAAAAAAGTGATAGAAAAATAATCTTGGTAGAATAGATTTTTATATTTTAATGTTCTTGACTAACACTGGGCAGGAATCACAGAATCACAGAATCATGTAGGCTGGACGAGACCTCCAAGATCGCTGAGTCCAAACTCTGACCTAACACTAACAAGTCCTCCACTAAACCACATCACTAAGCTCTACATCTAAACTTCTTCTAAAGCTCTACATCTAAACATCTAAGACCTCCAGGGATGGTGACTCAGCCACTTCGCTGGGCAGCCTATTCCAATGCCTAACAACCCTTTCAGCAAATAAGTTCTTCCTAATATACAACCTAAAACACCCCTGGCACAACTTTAGCCCATTCCCCCTCATCCTGTCACCAGGCACATGGGAGAATAGACCAACACCCACCTCGCTACAGACTCCTTTAATGTACTTATAAAGAGCAATAAGGTCATCCCTGAGCCTCTTTTTCTCCAGGCTGAACAAACCCAGTTCCCTCAGCTGCTCCCCATAAGACTTGTTCCCCAGACCCGTCACCAGATTCATCACCCGTCTCTGGACTTACTTGAGCACATTGATGTCCTTCTTGTACTGAGGAGCCCAAAACTGAACACAGTACTGGAGGTATGGCCTCTCCAAAGCCAAATACAGGGGGACAATCACTTCCCTAGCCCTGCTGGCCACACTGCTTCTTATGCAAGCCAGGATGCTGTTGGCCTTCTTGGCCACCTGAGCACACTGCTGGCTCATATTCAGCCGAGTATCCACCGATAATCCCAGGCCCTTCTCCACCAGGCAGCTTTCCAACCACTCCTCTCCCAGCCTGTAGCTCTGCTTGGGGTTGTTGTGCCTCAGGTGCAGGACCCGGCACTTGGCCTTGTTGAACTTCATACAATTGGCCTCAGCTCATTGGTGCAGCCTATCCATGATCCTCCTGCCGAGCCTTCCTGCCCTCAAACAGATTGATACACACACCTAACTTGGTGTCATCTGCAAACTTACTGAGCGTGCACTCGATCCCCTCATCCAGATCATCAATAAAGATATTAAAGAGGACCAGCCCCAGTACCGAGCCCTGGGGAGCTAGTGACCGGCCTTCAACTGGATTTGACTCCATTCATCACAACTCTTTGGGCCCAGCTATCCAGCCAGTTTCTAACCCAATGAAGCGTACGCCAGTCCAAGCCACAAGCGCCAGTTTCTTGAGGAGAATGCTGTGGGAAACGGTGTCAAAAGCCCTGCTGAAGTCAAGGTAGACCACATCCACAGCCTGTCCCTCATCCACCAAGCATGTCACTTTGTCATAGAAGGAGATGAGGTTCGTCAAGCAGGACCTGCCTTTCATAAACCCATGCTGACTGGGCCTGCTCATGTGGTTGCCCTGTAAGTGCCGCGTGATGACACTCAAGATAATTTGCTCCATGAGTTTCCCTGGTACTGAGGTCAAATTGACAGATCTATAGTTTTCCAGGTCTACCCTCCCATCCTTGTTGTAGATGGGCGTCATGTTTGCAATGCACCAGTTGACTGGGACCTCCCCTGAAAGCCAGGACTGTAGATAAATGATGGTAAGCAGCTTGGCCAGCTCCTCTGCCAGTTCTCTCAGTATCCTCGGGTGGATCCCATCCAGCCCCATCGACTTGTGTACATCCAAGTGCCGTAGCAGGTCACCAACCATTTCCTCATGGATTGTGAGGGCCACATTCTGCTCCCCATCTCCTTCCACCAGCTCAGGGTACTGGGTATCCAGAGAGCAACCGGTTTTGCCGCTAAAGACTGAGGCAAAGAAGGCATTAAGCACCTCCACCTTTTCCTCATCTTTTATAATTAAGTTCCCCCCTGCATCCATTAAAGGATGAAGATTCTCCTTAGTCCTCCATTTTGCACTGATGTATTTGTAAAAACATTTTTTGTTGTCTTTAACAGTGGTAGCCAGATTGAGCTCCAGATGAGCTTTGGCCTTTCTAATTTTGTCCCTGCTCTGCCTCGTAACATCCTTATAGCCCTCCTGAGTGGCCCACCTTCTTTTCCAAAGATTATAAATCCTCTTTTTTCTCCTAAGCTCAAGCCACAGTTCTTTGTTTAGCCAGGCTAGCGGGCCTATAGTTTCCCAAAATAATCTATCCCTTTGACATGAAAATGGTCTTTGGACAATTGGCCCTCTTCAGCTTTCTTCTGTGCATGCAGTAAAATTCTAGAACAGTCCAAAAAAGGAAGCAAAGTTTGGTCGAATTTGTGACTCCTGTTACCCAGATCCATGTATTGACACAAAGCGTTCTTGTATTGTGTCTTGATCTGTCTTTATAGCAGATCTTTAAACTGTGACAGACAGAAAAATAGGGCTTCTGCCTGCATCTTTGACAATAATATTATTTCTTAGTCATTGAAGTGTCTATCTATTCCTTTTGAGTATGTTTCCCACAAGAGAAATATGCTAAAAGATTGACTTCTGTCTTCAAAACTGAAGTACCTGAGTAACAAAATATATGGACTCAAGTTGTGCTAATCACTTATAATCATCATCATCATCATCATCATCATCATCATCATCCAGTTGTAATTACAAATGCAAAGCAAATACAAAAATAGTTTTGTTTGTTTGCTTGTTTGTTTGTTTTTCCTTTTTCACTCCTCCATCTTTTTTAAAGTGGAACAACAAGGCTTTTTCTGACTTTAAATAAAACAAAGAAAAGGACCGTTGGGCACTTTGAAATGTTAAGGACATTGGTAGGGAGGGTCCCTTGGGCATCAGTCCTGAAGGGAAGAAGGCTCCAGAAAGGCTGGATGCTCCTCAAGAAGGAAGTCTTAAAGGCACAGGAGCAGGCTGTCCCTTTGTGCAGTAAGACAAGCTGGCATGGCTGAACAGGGAACTTAGCTTAGTGCCCAGGAGAAAAGAGTCTATGTCTGGTACAAGAACAGACAGGCAACTCGGTGAGAGTAGAAGGAAGTTGCCAGCATAGCAGAGAAAAAATCAGGAAGGCTAAAGCCAGGCATGAGCTCAACTTGGCCACTATGGTTAAGGATAAAAAAAAGTATTTTTATAAATATATTAACTGCAATAGGAGGGTCAAGAAGAATCTCCATCTGTTACTGGATGCAGGGAGGAACATGACCAGTGAGGATAAGGAAAAGGCTGAGGTTCTTAATGCCTTCTTTACATCTGTCTTTTCTAGCCAGACCACCTGTCCTTGGAGTCCTAAGCCTCCTGACATGGAAGTCTGGGACAGGGAGCAGAATAAACCCCCCACAGTTCTAGCAGAAACAGCTAGAGACCTGCTGCTCCACCTGGACTGTCACAAGTCCATGGGGCCAGATGGGATCCACCTAAGGGTGCTGAGGGAGCTAGCAGATGAGATTGCTCAGCCGCTTTCCATCATCTGTTGACAGTCATGGTCCTCTGGAGAGGTCACAGATAACTGGAGACTTGCTAATGTGCTGCCCATCTACAAGGGTCATAAGGAGGACCAGGGGAACTACAGGCCTGTCAGTCTGACTTTGGTGCCAGGAAAGATGATGGTAAAGGTCATCTTTAATGCAATCACTCAACATATATGGGACAGCCAGGGGATCAGGCCCAGCAAGGGTTCATGAAAGGCAAATCCTGCCTGACCAACCTCATCTCCTTCTCTGACTGGGTGACCTGCCTGGTGGATGAGGGAAAGGCTGTTGATGTAGTCTACCTAGACTTCAGCAAGGCCTTTTACACAGTCTCCCATAGTATCCTCCTGGAGAAACTGGCAGCCCATGGCTTGGACAGGGACACTCTTAGATGGGTTAAAAACTGGCTGGACGGCCAGGCCCAGAGAGTAGTGGCGAATGGAGTGAAATCCAGCTGGCCACAGGTCACCAGTGGTGTTCACCAGGGGTCGGTGTTGGGGCCCATCCTCTTTAATATCTTTACTTATGATTTGGATGAGGGAATTGAGTGCATCCTCAGTAAGTTTGTGGATGACACCAGACTGGGGGGAAGTGCTGATCTGCAGAGGCACCTGGACAGAATGGGTTGATTGGCAGAGATGAATGAGATGAGGTTCAATATGGCTAAGAGCTGGGTCCTCCTCTTTGGCCACAACAACCCCATGCAGTGCTACAGGCTTGGGGCAGAGTGGCTGGAAAGCTGTGCAGAGGAAAAGGATCTGGGGGTGCTGATCGATACTCACCTGACCACGAGCCAGCAGTGTGCCCAGGTGGCTAAGAAGGCCAACAGCATCCTGGCTTGTATCAGGAATAGTGTAGACAGCAAGACCAGGGAGGTGATTGTCCTCTTCTATTCTGCTCTGGTGAG
Organism: Anas acuta; assembly: GCF_963932015.1. Lineage (NCBI taxonomy): Eukaryota > Metazoa > Chordata > Aves > Anseriformes > Anatidae > Anas > Anas acuta. Next base: position 27,293,016 of record NC_089017.1, read on the forward strand.
GCCGCACCTTGAGTATTATATTCAGTTTTGGGCCCCTCATTACAAGAAGGACATTGATGTCCTGGAACACATCCAGAGAAAGGCTACAAAGCTGGTGAAGAGCCTAGAACACAAGTCCTATGAGGAGCGGCTGAGGGCACAGTGGTTGTTTAAGTCTGAAGAGGAGGCTCAGGGGAGACCTTATTGCTCTCTACAACTACCTGAAAGGAAGTTGTGAGGAGCTAGAGATTGGCCTCTTCTCACAGATAACTAGTGATAGAACTAGAGGGCATGGGCTCAAGTTATGCCAGGGGAGGCTCAGGTTGAAAATTAGGAGACATTTCTTCTCAGAAATCGTAGTCAGACATTGGAACGGGTTGCACAGGGTTGTGATGGAGCCACCATCCCTGGGGGTGTTTAAGGATAGGTTGGATGTTGTGCTTAGGGACGTAGTTTATTGGGTGACGTTAGTAGTAGAGTGATGGTTGGACCAGATGATCTTGGAGGTTTTTTCCAACCCTAATGATTCTGTGGTTCTATGATTCTAAATCAAGGTGAACACTGAAAGTACATCTGACAATCATATACACAGGGAGATTATGTTTCCTTTATCTTGTTCTGGTAGCCACACCACAACCTTTAGATCTAGAATGGGTATCTCTGCACTACAGTAGCTCGTTCTATATGAGCACAAAATAATAAAAGCACTGGTGAATAAAAAAGTGAGATTTCTGCTTCAAAACATGAGTTCAAAAATTAAGGAAAAAATGTGACATTATTTAGCAGGATATAAACATTGTGAAATCTATACAAACTAAGAGAAACAGAGATTCTAAATGGATTAGTGTGGAGTGAAATCCAGTGTGTCATCTCCAAACTACTGAGTATTGTTTGAAATATTAACAAAACTCCATATGTATTACATATTTGCTGTGAGAACAACTGATTCTGATTGTTTTAGTGTTCACAGCATATAATTTAAGGAACATCATTAAGTAGTAGGTACATCAGCATATTGACAAAACACTAAATTTGGTGAAATTAAGATGATGAATCCAAGACCACCTGCTGAAACTGAACAGGTACAAGTCAGGTATAAGTCTATGAGACCCAATGATATGTATCGCAGGTTCCTGAGGGAACTGGCTGATGTAGTTGCCAAGCCTCTCTCCACCATATTTGAAAAGTCATGGCAGTCAGACAAAGTCTTTGGTGACTGGAAAAAGGGAAACATCACAGCCATTTTAAAAAAGGGTATAAAGGAGGACCTGGAGAACTATAAACCAGTGAGCCTCACCTCTGTGCCTGGGAAGATCATGGAACAGGTCCTCCTGGAAACAACAACAAGGCACATACAAGGCAGGGAGGTGATCTGAAACATCCAGCCAGGCTTCAAGGGGAAATTATGCCTGACCAATCTGGAGACCTTCTATGATGTAATAACTGCGGCAGTTGACAAGGGAAGACTGAACAACGTTGTTTACCTGAAATTCTATAAGGCTTTTGACACGGTCCCACATAACATCCTGATTTCTGAATTGGATAGATATGCATTTGAAGGGTGGACTTTTTGGTGTACAAGGAATTGGCTAGATGGCCACACCCTGAGAGTTCTGGTCAATAATTCTATGTCGAGATGTAGGCCAATGATGAGTGGTGTTCCTCAGGATTCTGTCTTGGGACCAGTACTGTTTAATATCTTCATCCGTGGCATTGAGTACTCCCTCAGAAAGTTTGCAGATGACACCAAGCTGAGTCGTGCAGTTGATACAACAGAAGAAAGAGAAGCCATCCAAAGGGACCCGGACAAGCTTGAGAAGTGGGCCCATGTGAACCTAGTCCATGTGGGAGATCCTGCAGCTGGGTTGGGGCAATCCCAGACAAAAGTCCAGACTGGGTGAAGAACTCAAGACCAGTCCTGCAGAGAAGGACCTGGGGGATTCTGGGGTTCTGGTGGAGGAAAAGCTTGACATGAACCAGTAGTATGCAAAAGGCCAACTGCATTCTCTGGGCTGCATCAACAGAAGCATGGCCAGCGGGTCAAGGAAGGAGATTGTATCCCTCTACTCTGCCCTTGCAAGGTCCCACTTAGACTACTGCAACCAGTTCTGGGGCCCCCAAAATGAGTAAGATGTGGACCTTTTAAGTGAGGTTCAGAGGAGGGCCACAAATTTGATTAGGGGGCTGGGGCCCCTCTCCTATGAAGAAAAGCTGAGAGTTGGGGATGTTTAGCTCTAGGGTAACTTCATTGCAGATTTTCAATGTTTAAATTGGGTTTATAACAAAAGACAGAGAGAGACATGGGAAGATACTGATAGGACATGGAAAAAAGAGTTTTTAAACTAAAAGAGGGGAGATTTCAATAGATATTAGGAGGAAATTCTTACTGTGTGGTAAGGCACTAGAACAGGTTGCCCAGAGAAGCTATGGATGCCCCATCCCTGGAAGCGTTCAAGACCTTGGCTGACTGGGGCCCTAGCAATCTGATCAGTATGTGGCATCCCTGCCCATGGCAGCAGGGTTGGAACTAGGTGTTTTTTAAGGTCCCTCTCAACCTAAGACATTCTATGTACGAACAAAATATCAGAAAGCTTACAATGAAAGTAGAAAAAATATTGTAGATTAACATGATTTTTAAGAATTACACATATACCTTTTAAGGCAAAACTTGCGTACAGATCTTACTGTCTGTTCTAGATATTCCAAAAGATGCCTGGGCTACTTCTCTGAACATGTTTTTAACTTTTATAGCAAAAAAAAATCTTCATTAACTTCTGATAATCACATGCAAACACTGAACAGTCTAAATGCTCATTTAAATAAAAGAAAATATTTTTTAGATCTTAATCTTTGTCGTATAAACTATGCAAACACAAACAGATACAATCTGTCACCTATTTCCTTTGAAAAATATTTATAATTCAAAATGTTTTATTGTGAAACTATCAAAAGATTTTTATTTATTTATTTATTTATTTCCCCTAAAAAACTGTGTAATGGCTTGGATAATTGCAAATAGCTCAGATAAATATTTTTTATCCAATGTGCTATCTATCGAAAAACTCAACAGTAAAAAATTAACTCTGCATGATGAGCCTTTTTTCTGATATTTCACATTTAATGCAAATATGTGTCCTCTGTGGAAAATGTTCAGTGTGTTATATTCTCTGACATTTAATTCTTCTGTATGGTTATCATTAGATCCATTATCAAACAAGGGACAAAATGCTATGTAATGTAATATTACTTCTAACACTCTTCATCTCCAGAAATATTCACATCTCTTGTACATTGTTATTCTATGTGTTTTTTTTTTCTTTATATTCTGGCTGTTTGAAGAAATATATTTTATGTCAACCAAAAGATTTTCTTCACTGCTCTGGGATATCTAATGTTTTAGCTCTTGGGCTTTTGAGTCATTAAGGAAATTTTCATGTTCAGTACCCTGCAACAGATTCAGCCTTGCATAATTCAAAACAACTTCACACCACTTACAGTAAATGGTCCATGCAGAAATGTTTGTTTTTCTTATCCATTCTGTCCCTTCTTTGCTGTTGATTTATTTATTTATTTATTTGACCGTTTTTTCATTTTTCTTTCTTCAATTAATAGTAAAGGGTAAAGTAACTTCAGCTGATTATCACAATGAATAATGATCAGGTGATGAAAAAATGACAGATTGTTATAATTTTAAAACTTCTGAAAAGTTGAATTTATCTACCACACTTTTTTTGTAAATACATCCATACATCTGCCCGATACTTTAATTATCAAAAAAAAAAAAAAAAGCAAGTGGGAGAGTCTTGAGTCTTTGCAGCCAGACTGGAATACTTTGGATCCTGTCTATGATTATAGAATGAATACAGTCCTGAAGAATTGCAAATTTGGAACTATTGTGAAAAACTGTAGCCTGAGTAGTAAGGAAAAAAAAAAATAAAATCCTAAAAAGGCATCCAAAGGGGAAGAAAAGTATGAAATATCTAGGTTGGTCAAACCAGGAAATGAAAATATAGCACTACACTAAGAACAGGTTAGTGCACCTAAGAAGAATTAACATTATTTATTTATGGAGGGGGACAGGGATACACAATCAAAATAAATAAAAAATAAATTAAAAAAAAAAAAAAAGGAATCAGGGATTCTTCGGAATTAAAACAAATAAAATATGTCAAAACAAAAAAAAAAACATTAAATCTGGTACTGTTCTCTGATGGTACTATTTCACTGATCAGTTTTGTATTGAATGACAAAAAATAGTGTCATTCAGCAGGCCTTTTCTATATGTAGCCATAAGAGAAAAACATAAATTAATCTAGTCTGCTCTAAGTTATACTTTCTTTAGCCCACTTATCAAATAAATTGCTGTTCTTCAGATTTCTTTAAATTTCACTTGGAAATACATCCAGTTGAAAGAAGCAGAAAAAAAGGACTGTGGCCTAGAAACACTAATTGAATAAAAGGAAGAGGAGGAGGAGGAGGAGGAAGAGGAGGAGGAGGAGGAGGAGGAGGAGGAGGAGGAGGAAGAGAAAGAGGAGGAGGAGGAGGAGGAAGAGGAAGAGGAAGAGGAAGAGGAAGAGGAAGAGGAAGAGGAAGAGGAAGAGGAAGAGGAAGAGGAAGAGGAAGAGGAAGAGGAAGAGGAAGAGGAAGAGGAAGAGGAAGAGGAAGAGGAAGAGGAAGAGGAAGAGGAGGAGGAGGAGGAAGAGAAAGAGGAAAGGAGAAAGAGAAAGAGAAAGAAAAGAAAGAAAAAAAAAAAAAAGAAAATAAGGAAAATGCAGACCAATCAGCGAAATCTTTGTTCTAAGCGGGTATGCCCAGAAACATTCTAAAGCAGTCAGAGAAACACCTGGAAAAGCACAGTAGGCACAGTGTGATTTAGGATTGCTTCTCAGGCAGAGGAGTTTATGCTTAATTACACAGTATCCTTTGAAAATATTTCTGTTATGACAGATTAGAGAAATGTTCCAGATCCTGTAAAATTACTCTTTCAAAATGCATCTGGAAAATTTTCATGTAGAAGATGAGTGGTTAACATAAATAATACTGCATGTAGGAAAATGACCAGAAAGAGTTCATTTTCTAGTAAGTGTTACACATTCTCCTCCTCTCTGAATTCCCTTATCAAGCACCACAGGAATAAGGAAGAAACATAATATGGATTAAATTCTATTCAAGTCACTTTTGCTCCTGTCCAATGTTGAACAGATAAAATAGGATGAAAATATCCCAGGAGAAATTTACATTCTCTATTTGCATCAGAAATAGTCATTTTTTTCTGTTTGAGTTAAATAAAAACATAGACCCAAGTTAAAGCAGAATGCCCATTTCATTATCAGTATCTGTAAGGAAGAGATTTGACTGTGCACATACCATTGCCTCATCTCTTATATCTATATTTCCTAGTGAGCTCCGAGGCTCTCTCCTATATTTATTTCTTCAAAGTTTGATAAGATTATGTGGACCATAAAAATAGTAAAATGGCACAGTAACTGCCTTCATTTTATGGCTTTGTTAGTATGGATGGAACTTCAGAATTAGGGTTTTATAAAGTTTTCATAAATTAGACTTAAAATTTGATTTCAGAACATAAACAATTCCAATTAGGAGTTCCTGCTTTTCTAAAGTAAATCCTAGTGATAAAAATGATAGTTTATAATAGAGAAAAGTTAAAATATTTACCTTTTCATGTTTTTTTAGTTCACTATTTCTCTCCTTTGTTCACTCCTTCTCTCCACAAAGATCTCCACCTTGTCATAAAAGACAAGACTTTTATGTCTTAAGAAAATTTCAAGTTCTTCTGGGGGAGCTGGGTATTTGTACAACCCTCTAAAATGCAGGAAAGTCATGATGCATCATTATGCTAGCATAGCATGATTGACAAACCATGTTTCAAACACATTGAGTAGAAATTTGACATTAAGTACAAAGTATTGCACATGTGAGGTGAAAAATGTGTTTGCTTTAAAAATGCATTCATTTGTTTTTATAAATTCATGTACTAGCAAGCCAATGAATAAGTTTTTTGTTGTTCAATATGGCATTTTTATTATCTCTTCATTCTTTCAAAGCACAGGTCCCTAAGAAGACAGTTTTTCTGGGGGAGTCGGAGGCAAAGGAGACTACAGTCTTCACTGACCAAAAATTAACTCCAAGGAGGTCTTTGAAATGTCATATTACATTTATGAAGGATTAAAAAAAAATCTGGACTACATATAAAATTCTTAAATAGTAAGTTATCTTTCTTTCTAGTAACATTTTCATTGTTGTTGTTTTGTTTTGCCTTTTTTTTTTTTTTTTCACATAGAATCACAAACAAAAAAGTAACACCGAATTGTCTAGGTCGGAAAAGACCTCAAGATCATCGAGTCCAACTTCTGACCTAACACTAACAAGTCCTCCACTAAACCACATCACTAAGCTCTACATCTAAACTTCTTCTAAAGACCTCCAGGGATGGTGACTCAGCCACTTCCCTGAGCAGCCCATTCCAATGCCTAACAACCCTCTCAGTAAAGAAGTTCTTCCTAATATACAACCTAAAACACCCCTGGCACAACTTTAGCCCATTCCCCCTCATCCTGTCACCAGGCACATGGGAGAATAGACCAACACCCACCTCGCTACAGACTCCTTTAATGTACTTATAAAGAGCAATAAGGTCATCCCTGAGCCTCTTTTTCTCCAGGCTGAACAAACCCAGTTCCCTCAGCTGCTCCCCATAAGACTTGTTCCCCAGACCCGTCACCAGATTCATCGCCCGTCTCTGGACTTACTTGAGCACATTGATGTCCTTCTTGTACTGAGGAGCCCAAAACTGAACACAGTACTGGAGGTATGGCCTCTCCAAAGCCAAATACAGGGGGACAATCACTTCCCTAGCCCTGCTGGCCACACTGCTTCTTATGCAAGCCAGGATGCTGTTGGCCTTCTTGGCCACCTGAGCACACTGCTGGCTCATATTCAGCCGAGTATCCACCGATAATCCCAGGCCCTTCTCCACCAGGCAGCTTTCCAACCACTCCTCTCCCAGCCTGTAGCTCTGCTTGGGGTTGTTGTGCCTCAGGTGCAGGACCCGGCACTTGGCCTTGTTGAACTTCATACAATTGGCCTCAGCCCATTGGTGCAGCCTATCCAGATCCTCCTGCCGAGCCTTCCTGCCCTCAAACAGATTGATACACACACCTAACTTGGTGTCATCTGCAAACTTACTGAGCGTGCACTCGATCCCCTCATCCAGATCATCAATAAAGATATTAAAGAGGACCAGCCCCAGTACCGAGCCCTGGGGAGCTAGTGACCGGCCTTCAACTGGATTTGACTCCATTCACCACAACTCTTTGGGCCCAGCTATCCAGCCAGTTTCTAACCCAACGAAGCGTACGCCAGTCCAAGCCACAAGCGCCAGTTTCTTGAGGAGAATGCTGTGGGAAACGGTGTCAAAAGCCCTGCTGAAGTCAAGGTAGACCACATCCACAGCCTGTCCCTCATCCACCAAGCATGTCACTTTGTCATAGAAGGAGATGAGGTTCGTCAAGCAGGACCTGCCTTTCATAAACCCATGCTGACTGGGCCTGCTCATGTGGTTGCCCTGTAAGTGCCGCGTGATGACACTCAAGATAATTTGCTCCATGAGTTTCCCTGGTACTGAGGTCAAATTGACAGATCTATAGTTTTCCAGGTCTACCCTCCCATCCTTGTTGTAGATGGGCGTCATGTTTGCAATGCACCAGTTGACTGGGACCTCCCCTGAAAGCCAGGACTGTAGATAAATGATGGTAAGCAGCTTGGCCAGCTCCTCTGCCAGTTCTCTCAGTATCCTCGGGTGGATCCCATCCAGCCCCATCGACTTGTGTACATCCAAGTGCCGTAGCAGGTCACCAACCATTTCCTCATGGATTGTGAGGGCCACATTCTGCTCCCCATCTCCTTCCACCAGCTCAGGGTACTGGGTATCCAGAGAGCAACCGGTTTTGCCGCTAAAGACTGAGGCAAAGAAGGCATTAAGCACCTCCACCTTTTCCTCATCTTTTATAACTAAGTTCCCCCCTGCATCCATTAAAGGATGAAGATTCTCCTTAGTCCTCCATTTTGCACTGATGTATTTGTAAAAACATTTTTTGTTGTCTTTAACAGTGGTAGCCAGATTGAGCTCCAGATGAGCTTTGGCCTTTCTAATTTTGTCCCTGCACTGCCTCGTAACATCCTTATAGTCCTCCTGAGTTGCCCATCTTCTTTTCCAAAGATTATAAACCCTCTTTTTTCTCCTAAGCTCAAGCCACAGTTCTCTGTTCAGCCAGGCTGGTCTTTTCCCACACCAGCTCGTCTTGGGGCGCATGGTGACAGACTGCTCCTAAGCCATTAAGATTTCCTTCTTTAAGAGTGCCCAGCCTTCCTTTGCTCTTCAGAACCGCCTCCCAAGGGACTCTACCAACCAGTGTCCTGAACAGTTCAAAGTCAGCGTTCCAGAAGTCCAATATAGTGGTTTTACTGGTCCCCTTCCTGGCTTCTCCAAGAATAGAGAAATATACCATTTCATGGTCACTCTGCCCTAAACAGTTTCCAGCCACCACATCTCCCACCAGTCCTTCTGTGTTTGTGAACAGAAGGTCTAGCGGGACACCTCCCCTGGTAGGCTCACTAACCAGCTGCATCAGGAAGCTATCTTCCATGCTCTCCAGAAACCTCCTAGACTGCTTTCTCTGGGCTGTGTTGTGCTTCCAGGATATATCTGGGAATTTGAAGTCCCTCACAAGAACAAGTGCTGATGATTTCACAACTTCTGCCAGCTGCCTGTAGAACTCCTCATCAGTCTCCTCATCCTGGTTCAGTGGCCTATAACAGACCCCCACCAGGATGCTTCCCCTGTTGGCCTTCCCACTGATACTAACCCATAGGGACTTAATCTTATCATTCCCAGCCTCAAGTTCCATGACGTCAAAGCTCTCTCTGATTTAGAGAGCCATACCACCACCCCTTCCATGCTGCCTGTCCCTTCTGAATAGCCTATAGCCAGTCATTGCAGCACTCCAGTCATGGGAGTGGTCCAACTACGTTTCCGTGATGGCAACCAAGTCGTAGCCTGCCTGCTGCACGATGGCTTCCAGCTCCTGTTTGTTGCCCATGCTGTGTGTATTAGTGTAGATGCACTTCAATTGGGCCTTTGTCTTCTCTCCCAGCCTTGCCATTGTTCCCCCTGGCACAGCCCTAACAAGCCTTCTTTCAGCTCTGTTCCCCTTCTTACCTAGTTTAAAGCCCTCTCAGGAGCTCCCCACCAGCTCCTGGGCTAGGATCCATTTTCCCCTAAAAGATAGGGACCTGTCTGCAACCATCAATCCAGGTGTTGAGTAAAGTGCCCCATGATCAAAAAAAAACATTCTGTGTTGCAACCAGCCTCTGAGCCACAGGTTTATCAGGTGGGCTTTCCGTGCCCTCTCTGTGCCCCTCCCTGCCACCGTAGGGATGGACGAAAACACCACTTGTACTCCTGCCTCATCCACTAAACTTCCCAGTCCCCTAAAGTCCCGTTTGATTGTCTTTGGGCTTCTCTCTTCAATGTCATCACTGCCAGCCTGGACTATTAAAAGAGAATAATAGTCAGAGGGGCGAACCAGATTGGGAAGTGTCCTGGCAATGTCCCTGACCCTGACCTCAGGGAGGCAGCAGACTTCCTTACGCGTAGAGTCAGGCCGACAAATAGGGCCCTCTGTTCCCCTGAGAAGAGAGTTGCCCACAACAATAACCCTTCTTTCTTGGTGGAGGCAGTCCTGAGGCGTGGAGTCAGCTTCCTCGCTCTTGTCATCCTTCTGGGTAGACTTTCTACCTCTTCCTCAGCTACCCATCTCTCAATCTCCAGGGCCTCAAACCTGTTGCGTAAGGGCACCTGGGAAGGTGGGGCCAGTGGGGGGGGCATCACCTGCAATGTCAAGCAGGGACCTGTTTCCATTCCTCCTCAACTCCTAGGTCCCCTCCCTCTGCCTGACAGCAACAGGGCAGGGGGTCCACCTCCATTTGGGTTTTCTCACCCTGATATCTGTGCTTCAGGCCGCTCAGGGAGTTGCTCTACAAGTCTATCTCCCGCTAACACTCCCTGATATCCCCCAACCTCTCGACCTCTTCCTTGAGTTCTGCCATGAGGCAGACCAGATCGTCCAACTGCTCACACCTCATGCAATTTGTCTCTTTGCTCCCCGCAGATGGTAGCAACAGGCTCAGATACTCCCTGCATCTGGAGACCTGATCTGCTGTAGTTTTGAGTGGGCAGTCAGTCTGTGTGTGTGTATCGACTTCCTGGAGAGAGCACTGCACCTGGTGGAGACAATTGCAGCTGAGCTAGCGGTAGAGACCAACACTAGAGGTGTTTTTTGTATGGGTGGGGGGGAACGATCTGCCCTTCCTGCTCACCCTGCCTGTGCGAACTGTCATGCCACTCCATTCTGATGCGCCAAGCCCTGTTTGCCCATCCTGTTCACCACGCTCCCTAGGGGCAGCTTTTTTTTTTTTTTTTTTTTTTCCATGGAGGGGATCTGCTGGCTACACCTATGCCTTGTTCACATCTCGTTCAACACCCTCGCGAGGGCTGTTGGGTCCTGGCAGCTCCCTCGAGTGGGCTCGATGCTGAAAAAATTAGCCCTGCCTGTAGGATCCCTCGCTTCACTGCAGAACGCATCTGCCCCAGAGCCGATCACCTCAACAAGCTGATCTTTTGTTTTGTCGCCTGACAAAAAAACAAAACAAAACAAAACAAGTTTTGTTTTGTTTAAAGGTGCTACTTAGGGAAGCTGTCCACTTTCTAACTGGCAGTGCATTCATGAGTTATTAGAAGTCTTGGTCATACCGTATTTTTGACACAACAATAAACAAAGTATAGCTAGATTGCACATTTCACTATAAGCAATACATGAAAAATGTATCTAAGTGTTGATTAAACATCTCTTATTCACTCTAAAAACATATATGTATAAGAAAGAATTTAATTGTAAGCCAAAAAGCTATATAAACTACCTTTAGACACTGTGTTAATTTTCTCGAAAATTAGTTTTCCACAAATTTTGATGGAAAAGTTCCCAGGTAACCAAAATATGTGAATGCAATAAGCATTTATGGAATTTTACCAGCCTGTGATTGAATACCTAACAGTCCAAATTTTGACATACACTTGGAGTCCTTCTCATATTTCTGATGTTTTCCAATCTCATTTTTCACTTTTTTTCGAAGGTGAAAAAAGGTGAAAATTCCTCTGCCTCCCTGCCTCCTCCCCCTTTCCCCCCTGCAATGGGGAATTATGCAACTGCACATAACCTGTTTATTTTTTATCTGAGCTGCACCACAGAGTTTCTTTGTCAACAACACTTGAAATTGAGAAAACTATGGTTTTAGCAGAAACAGTCAGGACTTGACTGGCAATCCATGAACCAAAAACACTCACAGGGCTCCAGGGGAAGAAAGATACAGCTGGGAACTTTAGTAGAGTGTAGATTTATGGGACTAAACTTCTGGCCTATGATTCAGAGGAAAACAGACAAAAGCCTTGCTGAAACCACATGAGTTTCATTTACCAAGCATGTCTAAATTAAAAAGTTAACAACAAAAACAACAACAAAAGTGGACACATTTGTGTCCAGATTTTTGATTTTGTGAAGATCTTCTCTTTGGTCTTCCCCTGGAATTATTATATCAAACTGTATGGGATGGGGGAAAAATCATTTCAAAACTTTCATTTTAAATACTAAGAAAATATAGGTTTTTCAGTTCTGAAAATAAGCAATATAACATCCTGGTTCCAAAAACATCAGATGTCATGTCAACCTGAATTCTGTTATTGACATTTACATTTTTTCCCATTACAATTGTTACTCAAATATAATATATATGTATTTTTAATCATCTTACCAAAATAATAGAAAGCTTTCTGCTGTGTGCAGAGAGACAAAACTAAAAAATATCTTTAACTCAAGAGCCCCAAAGAAGCCATTTGCTCAGAAAGCACACTATCTGGACCTCAGTTAAGAAATGAACAGTTGAAGTAGATACTGAAAGATTTTTTTCTGGATATCATACGAATATGATGATGTCAATACATGCGTATCAATGACAAGATGTAGGTACTATATAAAAACACTTCAAAACTTAAAAAGCATTTTTATTTTTTTTTAGCTCATTTTAAGATACAGATGCTGATGCGTGATGATGTAACTGATGTATTGTTTAGTTAATTAAAATAGATTCTTTTCAAAACTAAAAAGCCATGCAGATTTGTTTACAATGGTTCATTCAAAAAAAATAATTGTTTTATTTGTTTTATGTCAAAATAAAAGTGTGAACATTTAGTGACTTGTAAAAATTTTGGTTTTGTTTCTGTATGAACAATTTTAAAATAAAACAAACAAAAATACTTTATGTAATAGATTCCCTTCAAGTGTATTACTTTCATCCATTCCTTCACTCATTTCCTCTTCTCATTTACTTTTCAAGATTTCCTTCAAGTTTATTTTAAAATATATGGTCTATTTAATGCACTGATCTGAAGTTTAACCACACAGAAGATTTTTTATTCTGTTTCTTTGTAACAGGCAGTGTTCATAAAGAAAGAGCAACCATCTTCACAACACGTTTTACATTATTTAATGTATTTTTTATATATACTCTTATATATATATATATATATAGTATATAATATATATATTCAATATTCATTTTATTTCTTTAACTAGGCTATTCCATAATAGTCCTTTATTTGCAATAATAGATGTAATTATTCTGCCTTGCACCAGAACACTTCTTATGGCTCCTCAGAGGGAAAGAAATAGAAAGGTGAAGATTTTTTTCTAGTCTAATGTTTTTCAGATGTCTAGTTGCCTTTGAGCAATGGTAACATATGTGATTATATCAAAACAAAGTAGAACTGAAAACCATTTTATATCCTTTTAAATACACAACATTTTAAAGGCATTTTTAACCCCAATATTTTATAGGACTGGGTTATAGGAAGGAACCTATTTTATCATTATTACAAGGGCCTTTGAACAGAGCAACTATTGGAAACTGTTCAGTGTCTACAGTCTACAGGACTGAAATATTTTTAAAAAGACATTATATATACTATATATATATATATATAATATTATATATAAAGTACTTTATAGATAAAATCCTTTTTAAATGAAGAAAGTATCTGTTTCCAGACTCCATTTCTTAGAAAATTTTCAAAGGCATATAAAATATGTTAATGAAATTTATTATATATTAATGGAGATATCATGGAGTTTCATATTTTTCTGATTGATAAAGTAAATATTCAAAGCAGGTGTTAAATGTCAGCCATTTGGCAGGACAGAACAGAATTATTTTATCAATTAAATTTTGGTATCTCAGTTTTAATTTCTCTGGAAAAATACATAGTTTTTATTTTGAAAGGAAGTTTGGCATTTTATTTTCTGATAATCTAAACCTGTTCTTTTAGGCATTTTGTCAAAGTTAAACCTTTTTTAAGAGTTTACTTGAAAGAACATTTATTTTATTATTTTTTTTCACTCCATAAGTGCAGTCTAGGATTAACCAAGTGAATGACAATGTCAGAAACATTATCAGATGTCTATTGTTGACATAATAGCTTTACTTTTTAATCTGAATTTTGTATAACAGCATGTTTATTCTAATGACATCTCTGCTGGTTAGAAATAATATTATTCTAATGACATCTCTGCTGGTTAGAAATAATAATCTGCAAAATACTGGACTTTTTTTTTTTTTTTTTTTTTTTTTTTTTTACTGTGTGGAGTATGATACTATACAAGTGAGACTGTAGCAGTAGCAGCAGGTTTTGTTCAAATATAAACACAGATACTATTTTTGTGATCACTACTTCTGGAGATATTTGAATCCAGTGCTCTGGGCACAGTGGAACATTTTGATAAAATAAGACTTTGTTACTGGAAGCGCTGTTATGGGTGTACCTTTGCAGTCCCTGGCACACTCCCCTCAAAGTCCAACCAACAGATTTCACAACTCACAACCTATTGCAGAATGGAGAAGCTAAGAAAAAAAAAAATTATAGGCTACTATGTTAGAGTTTTTCATTATCATTAGTATGATGTGTGTATTCAGAACTATTTCAGGAGTTGGACTTGATTATCCTTAGGGGTCCCCTCCAACTCGGGATATTCTATGATTCTATGATTCATCTTTTGTTTTCTGATTTGCACTGCCATTGGGACTAAAGCTTATATCTTTATAACTTGTCATTGTTAAAAGAATGTAAATTAGAACAATTTTAGTACATATTTGGTTAAAAGGTATGTAGTATGTATGCATAAGCATACTACTGTACTTTGATATTTGAATCAAAATAACACATTTTCCTGTTCACTTTCCCTTTTTCCGCTTAGATTGCCAGAAATGTCTTTTAGTTGTTACTTGCAACAGTTTAAAGTAAACTGCATCCATAGAGTCTTGTGTCTGAACAGGTCTTCATTTAGGTTTATCTTTCTGATTTCTAAATGTTTTGTTCAGATTTTTTTTTTTTTATGAATGATCTCATGTCTGCAACGTAATAACTTAAAAGAAAGAAACTTCATTTTCCCTTTTTGGCTTCCTTCCTCCCATTAGAACTTAATCTCTTGTCTACTGAAAATATCTTGAGGTATTATCAGGATATGATTGTGAATAGTAAATATCTTCAGAACAAAAAGACATTTGTGAAACAAGTAAAATACCAATTTCTCACTAGGTCTGAAGGCAGCATAGCTTCAAAGCTTAAGGGTTTATGTCAAATGATTCTTAGAGTGCACTGCAAATTTGACTGGAAGGATAGTGTATTCTCACAAAACACATAAAAGGAAAGGGAAAATGAAACTCATTAATTGAGGTAATAAAGTTTTATGTTCAAGCAGTGAGGTGGCAAAAATTAATACCACTCTGTCGAATGGAAAGGAACTGTGACAACTGAAATGAAATTGAAGATATACCTCAAGTGATTTCAATGTCTGTAGGAGATTGCTTTTATGTTTGCGGAAAGGAAAAATTAAAGATTCTCTCAGGAGCCAGACACAGATGATCTACTCCCAGTATTGCTCATACCTTCGACCCATTGCATCCTTTGCTGTATAGTAAAACAAAATTCATTCTCCTAGCTGGAGAACTTGTTTCTTTTAGTACTGGAGTTAGTCTTTGGTCTAAAATCCAAGTCCTAAATTCATAACACCAACAGTAAAATTCCAAGCATGCTCATGTATAGGTTTACAACTGGAGGGTTATAGTAACTTTACTTTTCCTATAAAAACACATTTTGCGGTATCTTTAACACACAAAAATAAGGATTAGCAGCCAGCATTTTAACATAACATAACATAACATAACATAACATAACATAACATAACATAACATAACATAACATAACATAACATAACATAACATAACATAACATAACATAACAAACATCTCTTGGAAATAAGTATTATATAAATTACAGTAACGATGTATTTCCCTACCAATGCCATGACAACTTCTTAACATACCTGACATACCTGACATATCACTTTGCTTCTAGCCTGTGTCTATTTAACAGATATTAGCATGTTCATATCTGCCCAGACTATGACATTGGGTGATTGGATTCTGACCATGCTTTTTACTGAGATTTTTCCCAATATTGGGAAAACAATACAAAAGGTAAACAAGAAAAATACTTCAGTTTCAAAGCTCATTAATTATGATATTTGAAAGAGTGACATGAATTGTGTATTATCTTTATGTCCTCTTCTACAGTTAAAGCAAGCAAGCAAGTAAACAAACAAACAAAACATTTCCAAATAATAGAGAAGGGAGACACTTCTTGTGGAAAATAATAATAATAATAAGCAATTAACAAGTAAGCTAAAAATACAAACACTTTTCCATATGATCTTTAAATATGAAAGATATACATCAAGAAAAAGGCACCAGTAAGTGTATTTTACCACCTTTTTTTTTTTGTTTGTTTGTTTGTTTGTTTGTTTGTGAGAGGAGTTCATCTCCTTTGGGGATATTTTTCTAGAGGAAAGTTACTTTTCAACAAAACCACCCAGGATATTTTCCCCTTTATACAATTTTAGGAGGTCATGAGAAATATAGATGCTTAAATATTTGATATTAACTTACTAAAAAATTAATATTGATATTTATACACACTGAAAATTATTTTAATTAGGCAAAGCTCCTGCTGAAATCAATGTGAAGCCTGAATAAACATTGTGGGACATAGTAAATAGCCCTCATTGGCAGAGGTTTACTATTTTTAAAATTTATGGATAATGGAGACATTTAAAAAAAACAAAAAACAAAAACAAGAAAATACAGACAAAGTATAATTATAGTAGTAATAGTAATAAAAAAACCCCTTACTCTTCTCCAAGGCACATCCTGTTGCTGTATCTCAGGACAGAGATCTAAAATAAGAAAAAATATTGTTTGATATTAGTGGCAGTTAGAGGAATTGTCAAATACTAGGTTTTAATGCATACAGAGGTTTCTATTTGTTGTTAGGAATAGTCAGAATTAATACTCAAACACTGCAGTATCTATAAAAAACAGAAAGGAAAAAATAGTGAAAAAAATGTGGAAATTCACCTTTGTAAGTCTTTATTTCCTAATTGTATCTGAAAATGATGTAACTAAATTTTATTTTTATTTTTTATTTTTAATATTTTAATTATAATTTGCATTAATTTAATGTTTATGTGGTCATATGTGAAAGTTTAAAATTATTCACAATTCAGTGTACTATTGGTCTCCCTTTCTTCGTAATTCTTTAAACATTATGTAGGTATGCATTCATTTACAGATTTTAATGACATTTATGGACCAACTCAAATAAAAAGTTTATAATGTAAAGCATTAAAATGCAATGTTTGCATAAGACATTCTATGGAATATTATGTTGCCTCTTTATTTTATTTTATTTTATTTTATTTTATTTTATTTTATTTTATTTTATTTTATTTTATTTTATTTTATTTTATTTTATTTTATTTTATTTTGTTTTGTTTTGTTTTGTTTTGTTTTGTTTTGTTTTGTTTTGTTTTGTTTTATGTTATTTATTTTATTTTATTTATCTTAGTTTTAAGTTGAACTCAAGTAATAAGAATTAGATGGTAGTCTATCAACATCAACATCAGTGTTCCTACATCTGAGTTCTTGATGGTATTGCAATAACACGTATTTTTTTGTGTATAATTTTAACATTCCGTTTCAGGACCGCAATAGTTCAAAAGGATGAAATTTTAACCAGACTTGAGAATGGGCACTTTATTCACAAGTGGTTTGGCCACATATTGTATTTATATTATGATCTCTAATTTACACATCTTAAGATCTTCATGAATTCAGGAGGTGTAAATGTTCAAAAGCTTGGGAACTTCCTGAGACTCCTTCCTGTTGGTACAGGTGTTTAAGCACAACTAATGTGAAACCTATCTATATGCAATATTCACATAAATATTCCAAATGCTTCTACTCAGAAAATCTTAAGTTTGAAATTATGGGTCTGCAAGGCATAAAATTAATTAGAAATATTATCTGGAAGCTGAAATCTACCATACCAGTAACATAAAGATTTCATTTTAACTGTGCAGTAGTTAGAAATGGTTAATCTTAAATGTCCAAACAGGGGAAAATTGATTGATTCCAGGAAGGATTTATTTATTTATGTATTTATGTATGTATTTATTTATTTATGTATTTATTTATTTGGGGGGGGGGGGGGGAGGGGAAGTAGAGGAAGACATTTAAGCAATTTGGCCGTGTAAATAATGAATATTTGGTACTGATCTGGGATCAATATTTTTCAAAGGTATTATTGGGAATACTGGCAAGTGTTCAGAAAGCAAATAAAAGTTGAATAAGAGTAAAAATTTCAGTCAAGAGTTCCATCAGAAATAACATATGGCCAATTCATGATATGGATGACGACACTGCTTATTACTGGTCTATATGTGGGCCTGTTGACATAAACAGTTATTGAAAATTTTAGTCCCTTTGCCACAAAAAAAAAAAAAAAGGCAAACAAATGAAAAATAGGAACATACACACAACCATCCAAACAAAAATCAACCAAAGAAAAACAAAACAAACAAACAAATAAATGCCACAAGACTGTTGCCAGCCTGGCTGTCTGGTTGTTTTTTTAATAATAATACTCCATCAGGGCTGGAGGGAGACTTATTGTGAACGGCAACAGTCTACCCCATGACTCCTCCAACTGTGTTGCAGAAGAGTGCAGGTGTCACAGTAGGGCAGTGGGATGTGAAGGCTCAGACCAGTCAAAACATCTCAGCAGCAGGGAGGTCAGTCCTATTAGGAGCTTTACCTTTGGTAGGATTTTAAATATACACCAAGCATGAAGTCTTGAATCATTCACCTCCTGGGGATGGCCTCTCACTCAGGTGTTGTCTGTTTGGCAGCCGAGTGTCATTTCCTCATGGAACAGTTACTTATTTCTGTTACTTCTTTCTGCCACTCTTCCTACTCCATTGTTCAAAACACCAAATTTTTTTATTATGTTCATTTATCATTTATGATCAGAGATATTGGAAAATGGTCCTTTCAAATAAGTTAGTAATTGGCTTTCGATAATAGTCCTACCTCCACTGTCTTTCTGTCCATTTTCCTAGACTTGTAACCAAATAATGGATTACTCAAGGGGTTAAAGTTTACAAGAATTACAGAAATAAATCATTTCAGGAACTAATCAGTTATTCCAGTTAGTGTCAGGAACTGAAACAAAACAGAACAAACAAACAAACAAAAATAAACAGAAGTCAAAGCTATGATTTGAAGTTCTGTTGATCATTTAAGAAAAACAATTCTTTATTGATAACAACTGAGAGACCTACTTTATATTTGGTGCATTTTATCTCATACTTCAAAATTAAAAATGTGATGCCATGCCTAGATAAATGTTAAGGACATCAGCAGATATTCTCAGATTTATTATGGAGACATCTTAATCAAGAGCATCTGATCCTTCTTTAGGGACTTGCACTAATGGGATACTTATGATTCAGCTATTGCAGTTCTGATGATGAGTGTACGAATGTTGACACCATGGATGTAAAGCCATTGACTAAACATTAACTTCATTTATGGAATGGTATTTCTTAATAAAGTTGCAGCTGGAGGCCTTTAAACTAGATTTGACTGTTGCATATTTACTTGTGCCAACTGTGCAGTAACAGTCAGTATTATGAAATATTCACTGTCTGAGGCAAATGGTAATGACATGGAAAGAATCTCTATCAAAATTAAACCACTCTTGAAAATAGACTCAATTACTGTCAAAAGGCTTAAAGTGTTTAGCCTTTAACATATGAATATTTGCCTGATACTGATTTATTAGGAATTACAAGCTAAGAAAATATGGTATTTTAGTTTTTTGATTGCCTTCGAGGATCTTATTCACAAAGGCCAGTTAACTAGGGAATACCTGGTTCATTGCAAAAAGC
This sequence comes from Anas acuta, assembly GCF_963932015.1. Taxonomy (NCBI): domain Eukaryota; kingdom Metazoa; phylum Chordata; class Aves; order Anseriformes; family Anatidae; genus Anas; species Anas acuta. The sequence goes on from NC_089017.1 coordinate 27,312,467, forward strand.
TTGTCAATTACAGGCAAATGCACAAAAAGGAAAAACAACAAGATTCAAAGTAGGGTCAGTAAACTGAAGTAAAATTATTTTGTGTACCAAAATCATTCTACTAGCAGGGAATGAGACAAAAAAAAAATGGTAAAAAGAGATAAAATACACAGCTTATACACACAGGTTATAAACACCTACATAATGAGAATAAATAGAAAAGTGTTAAAAGAAAATCAGTAAATATAAAAGCATTTTCCAAAGCATGGGTGCATATATACATTATTAATTCACACTAGGAAAAAAAAAAAAAAAGAGGAATAAGAAAAAGGATAAGGAAAAGAAAAATAAAAAGAAAAGAAAAAAAGAAAAAAAAAAAAAAAAGAGAGAAAGAGAGAGAGAGAAAGATGCATGCAAAATGCTCTCTTGAACTGCCATCCTGAAATCCTCACTGTATCATGGTTAATCTCGAATCTGTGTAAGTGACTTTTCTTGTGTAACCCAATACACAGGCAATCAGAATTTGATTACTTAAATACTGTCAAGCTGGGCTTTGAATCAGATTGACGAATGAGTCTCTTGTAGTCACAACATATCTCCAAAATTCTATTCATACTAAATAATTATTTTCAATTACTAGATCTCTGGTAATATATATTAAAAAAATAAAAATAAAAATAAATAAAAAAAAAAAAAAAAAAAAAGAGTTGCATTATCTTTCTCTCCTAAGTACTTATTTATTTTTTAATATAAATATTTAAAATTCAGTCTTTTTTTTTTTTTTTTTTTTATCTTCAGTTTTCTATCAGAAGTTCAGCACAAAATAAACGTTATAAAGTTTTATTATAGGTTTATAAAATACTGTGTGTTTTCCATTTTTACTCCTATAAAAAGATCAAAACATTGAGAAGGCTTGTCAGTATCATATCTTACCTAAAAGAATAAGAAAAAGCCTAAGACTCACTTAGCCACAAGTGAATATTCTCCAGGAGAAAATAAACAAAGTAACATAAGCTGCATTCAGTATCCTGCATTCAGTTTCATGTTTTCTAATAGTCTTGAAATTAGTAAGAGCTATAACTCTTTTAACTCGAAGGAATGTTTTACTTCTTTGTCTTCTGCCTCAGAAATACTCAACAGTTGTTCATTGTCTAATTCTAATGTTTCACATTTTTGTCAGGTCCATAAGAATGTTACTAGTGTTTTCATTCACTACCTTTGTTAGTATAATTTTTCAGAAATGTAATACTGTTTTGCTATTTCAGCCTCATGTAAGCCTCAAAGTTAAGTGGTCCAGAGGAGAAACAGCCCACTGAGGCATGAGGACTGGACACAAATCACTGAGGTTTACTCGTGGTACAGATTATGAAGACTTTCTTAACTATAAAAAGGAATACAATTTAAGCAACAGCACTTAGTTTAAATCCAGAACAGTTACTTAAAAACAAAATGTACCATTTTGCTCTTATATATAACATGTAATAATTCATTACTGTTATACTTATAATGACCTAATGAATATGGTAGTTCTTCACCATATACACATCATTATATTAAAAACATATCTTAACATTAGTCAAAATCATGACTGTGTTACCACCAAAGAAAGTAATTATATTAATGTGCACTGGCAGTGGTGTCAGAATTATGCTTAGATGATTCATATTAGTTCATAAAAGAGCATCAGAATCGGTGACTGAAGTAGGGGGTGAGAATCTGTGTAACTGGCCTGTATTAGTTTTGGCAGCTGGATTGGACCTGTGAGTGATAAAACGGTAATTGTACCATAGTATCAGCCTGAAACACTGATATTAGCATGTTACACCACAGTACCATTACATGGATGGAACATATGTCTTTTATTCCTGTTTAATTTTAACCAGATAAATGTCTGTGCAAGACTTATAAAACAGAAAACTAATACAGGCACATTTGTATAGGTATCGTATCTATGCATTTGTTGTTTGGGGTTTGTTTGTTTGCTTTTCTTCTGCAGTAGCTTTATTTTGTTTATCCTTTACATGAACCTGTAGTCTTAAGAGCTCTAGTCTTCCCATCAAAGGCACACACAACACACCCAGAGAGAATTGTACATCCACTAAACAAATCCAAACCGTGTGATTGTGTGATTTGTCCTGTGTCCTTCACCATGGTAAACTTATTGATGACTCATGTTACAGTGACTCAGACACCTTCCCAAGATCACCTCAGGCACACCTGTTTTCAAGATTTGATTTCATATCACCACCTGTCTCAGAGAAGAACCACACAACATCCTAAGTTTCAGTATAGGAATACTGTTAAGATACCCCAGGTGCTGAGCCTCTGTTTCTGCCTCGTATTTCTGCCTCGTGTCTGCCTCTGTTTCAGTTTTTATGGAAACTGGCCTCAGTGAATACCGGACCCTACCTAACATCTAGAAATTATTTAGAAATACCACAAGTATGTCATATGTTTCCATCAGGCACACCATTGTGTTCTCTCAGAAAAAAAGCCTTTACTTTCATCCTCCTCTCATCTGTCCCTTTTTCCAGACAGTCTTAAGTGTTTAGGTTTTCTGTCTCTCTGCAGCCTATCAGCTTTATTGAAACAGCTATCAAATCAGCTGTCAAAAATCTTCATAATTGTAAACACTTTTTTTTTTTGTAAAAGTGTTTTTTTTTTTTTTTTTGTGTGTGTGTGTATAATGTAGCTTATTTAAATCTACTGTTCCATCAATAACCCCAAATAACTTGATATTAACTAGTTCATACACTTTATTTGTAACACTCTTCACAATGTACAGCACATTAAAAAGCTTTCCCCCGTGCACTTTTATGTTTCTAGTTTTAGTGTAATTTCCTTCTAAGCAGCATGTCTCAGCTGTCGAAAAGAAATGGAATTTTCTGCCCCATCTCTTGACTACAAATGCTATTCTTCCTTCAGAATCGTAGATGGATGGTGATGACTTTCAAAGGATGCTTTTTCTGAACCTGAATTTGTCTGGAAAAGCATTAATATTTATGGGTTAGAAAGTTCAGACTGTTTGGCACAGCATATATGAAGGACAGGGTGGGACCCTTTGTAGAAGAAATAAATATTTTTTCATGTTACTGAATTATGAAAGAAAATCTGTTAATAAACAGATTTTTTTTTACTTGAAAAAGAATGTAGTAAAGAACAGACCAAAACAAAATGCTTGCTTTAGCAAACTTGTAAGTGGCAGTATGGATATCAATGAGGGTAAAAATGATATATATGAAAACACCCAATACCACCATGTAGCAGCATGATGCTGCAAGGAGTAGAATGCTTTCCTACTGCTTTTCAAGTTACAACCTCAGTCAGTAAAACCGCTTTTTAAGAGTTGTTTTATTTCTGACTTAGAACATTGGCTTTGAGTTCGAAGGGCGCATTTCTTCAGGGCTTTTGCAGAACACAAGATACAAAAGAACAACTCTGCTGAAGGAAGAAAATCGTTGATACTTCCTGATTAGTTCACTATATTTCCTAATCCTATAATGTCTTCCAAAAAGGACTTCTTTTTGGGAAAAAAGGGGGTTAAATGTTTTGCACATTAACAAAATCTGATGATTTACACATTAATGTAGTGCAATACCAGTCTCATTTTTCCCCTCTTCCAGCACTAATAGTAGAGGAAAGAGCATGTATGTCAACCCCAGTATTTTGGACATTTTCCAGTTTGGGTAATTGCATTCTGTCTACCAACACTTCTCCTGCAATTATGATTAGATACAGTGTTCTTTTTCACTGTCCTGAGCTCTCGTGCAGTATTGCTGTTCACTGTTTAACAGCTGCCACATTTCACTTGGGCGATGCTTGCATTTCAGTATTTAATGAGATGATCCTTACAACAGGGCCTTCAATTAGCTGCATTGTGACTTTTAAGCTGCAATCTGTAACAGGAAAAATTAGATGATGTGTGAAGGTAGGATTGCTCAGAAAAAGTTCAGATAGAGTTAAGAATAAAAAGTCAAGCATCCTGTATAAGAATACAGAGAAGTCCTGAAAATCATGATTGGTTTCTAACAAAATAACCCGTAGACCTGAATGATACCTGAATGATAATCACTTCACCATTCTTTTTCTTGTTCCTATAATTTATTTATTTATTTAGTATTCTATGCAAAATAAAACATTTTGTGTAGGGAAGGCTGAGAGTACCCTCAGTCCACAGCCATCAACATCTTCTGCTTTTGCCCAGGTACTGAAAGAGCCTCTATAATAAACAAACAAACAAACAAACAAATAATAAATAAAATAAAATAAAATAAAATAAAATAAAAAATAAAATAAATTAAATTAAAATAAAATAAAAAATAAATAAAATAAAATAAAATAAAATAAAATAAAATAAAATAAAATAAAATAAAATAAAATAAAATAAAATAAAATAAAATAAAATAAAATAAAATAAAATAAAATAAAGAAGAAAAGGACAACATTATCATATGAGTGAATATTTGAATATTGTCTATACATTGGTAGGTGGAGTGGGAGGGAAGTGTGTCATGTTGGTATGAAAGAATGACCAGGTGAAAGACCTCAAGAATTTTCAAGAGAGTTCAGAGTTCAGGGCTGAAGAAGATACTGGTCTGTATGAGCTGGGAAGATATATAAAAGATATATAAATATTTCTCTATATAAAAAAACCTTTATCCTTATCATTACTTACAGTCCAGCTACTTGTATTTTCTTAGTAGAGTGGGGTTTTGTTTTCTTGTTTGATTTTGATTTTTTTTGCTTAGCTCTCCAAACTGATATATGGGGAAACTAAGGCAAGAACTCAGAGACTCAGATTTCAGTATTCAACTTTCATATTCTACCACTGAAAACTCATACAATGTAGACATATTAAAATGCCAAGTGGTAAAAGATTGAGCAAGACTCCAGTTCTTGCAATAAAAATCAAACACTAATGATCAATATTCATTCCAAGATCTTTGTGCTTGGACAACCATGGAAAGAATATTTCTAGAATACTGTTGTTTCTCAAGCACTCAGTATACACTCTAAAAGTATCTGCAGAGGAACAAGCCATAAAAGTAACCATGAGTTATTTAAGATGTCAGCAAATAGAGATACATGCTATCTATATCTATGATATAGGATCCTAGAATCGTTAAAGTTGGAAAAAACCTTCAAAAGATCTGGTCCAGCTGTCACCCTACTACCAATGTCATGATGTAGCAAATTGTTATAATACAGAAAATCCTAACAAGATGGATTTTGAGGTACCTATGCAAGTTTTGTAGCAATATAAGGAAAGAACAGGTATGATTATTTTTCAAATAGAAGCGTGACTATCTATATTCACACCTCTTTTTAATTTTAATTAGCTACATATCAAGGTGCCACTCTTTCTACTTTGTTTATTTTTCTTCTTAGCTCTAGAGAAAGGAATTATGGGATACTAATGATAGAAACTATATAAACCTGCAGATATTTTGTGGAGTAGCTGAATATACATAATTTCTGAGTTTATCCTTTGCACCATGACTACCTTGGATCTTCAGGATCACCATGTAATCACAAAAGCTGTACTTGTCATACAATGCTAACTACTATCTCTGAATTAAAATATCTTTATAGATGAATTAAATTTTGTTTTTTTTTTTTTCTTTTCTTACCAAGAAAAATACAAAAGTGTATGTGATACAGCAAAATGCATACAAAACAAACAAACAAACAAACAAACAAACACCAGTCTCTTCTGTATCCTATGTGAAATGGGTATTCTTGCATACAAATTTTATTTCATAATATGTTCCATAAGGTTGAAATCTTCTATTTTTTTTTTACTAATCTCTTTACCTTTAAACATGCTTTGTTAGACCCCTGAATCATGACAAATGATTCTTTACATATTAGGGTACTCAGTTCACACAGATGAATTAACAAATTAAAATGTAATATGAAATGATGACACTGCAAATATTAGGGACAGTCCTTTTGATGTGGTAAATAATCCAGAACTAGAGAAAGATTTGCCCTTTAATTAAAACATTATCACACTGGCAATGCTGAATGAAATGCCGTTTTGAGGAATTCAGTGAAGTAATATTAAAACTACAAAAGCTATCACATTTTTTGTCCTGAAGCAGCCATATTTCATTACACAGGACTAAGGTTAGAAAGCAATCAAGTGTGTTTTGCCATTCCTGTCTCAGGCTATGGTAATTATTAATCTGAGGGTTTCTCTCTTTCTCATTCTCTCTTTCTCTTTCCTTCTCTCAGTTTTTTAACTGTGCTTACCCAAGAGGAAAATGAACCACAGTACTTATCAGCACAATGCATACATCGGTGATACCAAAGGCAACTGACCATGACTGGAACCATAGGTTAGCTGCAAATCCATTAGTGGTAATAATAATAACAACAACAATAATAATAACAATAAAACCTGCAAATCTAGGCTAGAGCTGAGTGATAACTGCAGGAAAGCCCCAAAAATGACAATATAATTTGCATGAATATTGGATCAGAAAGACTGTCAAAAGGCCAACTAATAGAGGTGAAGAGTTATCCAAAAAGGGTCTGAAAAAAAAGAATCGAAAATGTAAAGAATTCATTTACATTCAGTTTGAAAACAAAACAAAACAAACAAACAAACAAAAAAACACTTCTTTTTTAATAATAATAAAAATGATTTTGACATGAAAGATTATTAAAATACAAGGAGAAGAAGAAGAAGAAGAAGAAGAAGAACGAGAACAAGAACAAGAACAAGAACAAGTAAAACTTTAATTTTAAAATAATGTATATTTAAAAAAAATGATTTGTTACAAATTAAATGTTTTTTAAAAAATTTGACAGACTCCCTCATTTGGTAAAAAATAAAAAAAAGTGAGTGGTAATGAAATTTGAAAATATTCACCTAGCTGGCAATTGTGTTTCCAGTTGGTCTTTATATCTAGAATTAATAAATATTATTAATTAAATTACATACTTTAATTAGTAATGTATACATAAATAAAGACTTACTTTTTTTAAAAAATATTTTTATTTATTTAAATAAATTCATGTTTGTGGGTTTTATTAAGTCTTCATTTTATCAGAAGAAAATGTTTTCAAATCATTATATCCTAACAACAATACAAGCAGTTTTACTAGGAATGAAAACTTAAGCTTTCTTGTGACTTCATTGCAGGATCTATGGTAAATTCCTGAAAGATGATAAACCATTGTTCATATAAAAGCTACTGTCTAAAATACAAAATAACATTTTCAAATTGTAGTAATGGTGTAAATGTTGGCTTTATAAAGTAAATTAACAAGTTAATTTAGAGTTGATATAATAAAATATAGTTATTATGTTCCTTAAAAAATAAAATAATAACAACAAAAAAAAAGAGATAAAACTAGAAAAATAATATCATAGATAGATAGAAACAGTGTATAGTAAAAAAAATGTTAATATGATACTAGGTAAAGATTTGACAAACCATTTTTCTACAGTGTACTATCTTCTTTGTGTATGAAGGAATGAGAGAATTGGATTTCTATGACTGTTTAGAAAAATAGGAATCAGGAATATCAACCTTTGGTAGTCAAAGTGTTGTATGCACAACATTTCAATTCAAATATTAGCTTAGTTGTTGTTTTCTGTTCCTCTATTTATGTGTGGGGATATCTTTACACTTCCCACATATTTTCAAATATTTATTTTAAAGTTTAAATGGTTGTTGCTCAGCCTTTGCTTTTATAAAACTTGCTGTTATTGTGTTTTTATTGTGTTATTATTACCTAGTTCTAAAACATTCAACTCTGAAGGCTGATCTGCATCAGCCTGACTTTTTCTGAGAAAGTTACTCCTCATATGAATCTTTCCATTCCTCTGCATTTACAGTAGTCTTCACACAAAATTGTTTTCAGGATGGATTGCACACTGTACAGAATATACCCTTTTGGATGCACTTGTTGAGCTATTGCACAAGCCTGTACTTTTTCTTCACACTTGTGTACTTTTATGCATGCTTGTGTATGTGCCAGTGTATCTCTCTACAATCTACCTACATGTATCTGTGCCTGTGAATCCATTTCTGTGTCTGAATGGCACTTTTTTTGCCCATGCTTCTGTGGATAATTACAATCTTCTGCTGGGCTTGCTACTTCATTTGTAGAACATGATTTAGCACCTAAGGACTTTGCAGTGGATAACAATAACCCAAAGCTACCATAAGGAAGCTGCAACAGACAGTGCTAACAATGTATTTCCTAACTCTGAATGCCCTATCTATATGGGACATATAGAAGCTACTTTCATAGCTTCTGTTCTGTTGTGTCCAGGAGTAAAAAACAAAAGCAGAATGCATTTGTTTTTGTCCTGGAAGTGGAAGTCCTTTCTGTTCTATTTTCCATTGGATCTGTGCTGTATTTAACTGTAAGGAGTACATGCCCAGCCCTTCAGAAAATGTCTCTACTGCCAGATCTAATGACTGGATATTTCGTTACCATACCACCTTAACAAAAGAACAACACACTTCAGCTGAATTTATCAGTCCTACCCAATCTCCTTTTAACTCAAAGGCATATGATCCGTATGTTAAATATGATTCTCCTGCAACATTGCATGACAAATTGAGATTTTCAGACTCATCAGTTAGTACAACATCTCCATTTGAGGACAATTCTCAAGGACCAGATCACAGTTCATCTGTAACCAGTACTGATCAGGCCCTCTTGTATGATTACAGATCCATCATGTTCCTTTTAGAAGAGTCCGTACAGGCACAGCTTCTTCTGAAGAGGTTTCAGAAATTCCTATAAGAACTCTGCTGCAAAGAGAACTGAACAGCAAACTCTCACTAACTAATTCTGATTCAAAAATCAGTGATTCTTTGGACAAATGTATTATTATGGTGTATGTTAAGCCATTATTTGAATGGACATGAGAACCAATGGAGCAGTCTTTGGACACTGAGGAGTCAGTCAGGGAGGAGAAAAGGGAAGATGTGAAGAAACAGCAGCCAATCCATTTTCACAGTTGTAGTGACAGCAAACCAAGCAGGAATGGCTTGTTACAGTCCCTCATGGGAAAATATAGATAGTTATACAAATCACTTTTTTCCCGCAGCTCTGAAGAGAGATGATAAGAAGAACAAATGTAAAGTAAAAGATACATGTCCACAGAATCTGGACACCTCTTCAGGAAGGGACATAATGGGCTCCCCTTCTAATGAAATGTTGTCCAGGAGTCTACAATCTTATTTATAACAAAGTCGTATTGGTAATGTCCATCAGACCGTGACAGAGCAGTAAGGTTGGTAAAGGCCAACTTTTGAGGACACAATCAAGAAACAGAGATAGTAGCAAACATAGGAGCAAAGGAAACAAGAGAAAGTCAAGAACTCATGACTCTGGCATGTCTCAAAGAAAGCCAGAAAAGCTTCCTCAGTCATGACAGTACTATCTGCAGAGATGTAAGCAGATCATAACCATGTAGCAAGGTCCACAGCAAAACAAGAACAAGAAGAAGATACAATGATCATTATTATATGAGAAACAATTGTCAAGTAGATATCTGGAATGTTCTGCTTTTTATAGTCAAAACATGGTCAAAGATGTCTATGAATACTCATGAGGAGGAGGACTCGTGGTTACTATTCAAGGCAAGCCATTAGTCCAGAATAAAGTATACAATCTGAAATGCTAGATCTGCATAGGTGCAGGTGACTCCATGAAAGTCTCTATTGCTGTTATGAAAGGTGCAGATCAAATAGGTGACCAAACAATAAGTCACAGAGTGACTGATACAAGAGAAAGCAAAAAGCCTGGTGGAAAAAGGAATTACAGAATCACAGAATCACAGAATTTCTAGGTTGGAAGAGACCTCAAGATCATTGAGTCCAACCTCTAACCTAACACTAACAGTCCCCACTAAACCATATCCCTAAGCTCTATATCTAAACGTCTTTTGAAGACTTCCAGGGATGGTGACTCCACCACCTCCCTGGGCAGCCCGTTCCAGTGCCTAACAACCCTTTCAGTAAAGAAATTCTTCCTAACATCTAACCTAAAACTCCCCTGGCATAACTTTAGCCCATTCCCCCTCATCCTGTCACCAGGCACATGGGAGAACAGGCCAACCCCCACCTCGCTACAGCCTCCTTTAATGTACTTATACAGAGCAATAAGGTCACCCCTGAGCCTCCTCTTCTCTAGGCTGAACAAGCCCAGCTCCTTCAGCCGCTCCTCATAGGACTTGCTCTCCAGGCCCCTCACCAGCTTCGTCACCCTTCTTTGGACCCGCTCAAGCACCTCGATGTCCTTCTTGTAGCGAGGGGCACAAAACTGAACACAGTACTCGAGGTGCGGCCTCACCAGAGCCGAGTACAGGGGGAAGATCACCTCCCTAGCCCTGCTGGTCACAGTGTTTTTCTGATACAAGCCAGGATGCCGTTGGCCTTCTTGGCCACCTGGGCACACTGCTGGCTCATATTCAGCCGACTATCAACCATCACTCCCAGGTCCTTCTCCACCAGGCAGCTCTCCAACCATTCCTCTCCCAGCCTGTAGTTCTGCTTGGGGTTATTGCGCCCCAGGTGCAGGACCCGGCACTTGGCCTTGTTGAACTTCATACAGTTGACCTCAGCCCATCGGTGCAGCCTATCCAGATCCTCCTGCAGAGCCTTCCTACCCTCGAGCAGATCGACACACACACCTAGCTTGGTGTCATCTGCAAACTTACTGAGGGTGCAAAGCTCCCAGTTTGGAGAAGGCAACCAAGGCAACCACAGTTCTAGAGAAAGGAGAGACTTAAAGAAAACAACCAAAATTCAGTAACTGCTACAAAAATGAAGATAGCCTTTCAGACAATTAGTAAGAAAAAGAATAAGAGGGAAAAAAAAAAATAGGCTAGGAACCTAAGTGTAGAGACATTCTACGAATGAAAAATGATGGACATAATGAGGCATCGCAAAACAAAAAAAACATAAGGAGAAACACCAGAAACATAACATAAGTAAATCAGTACTCCAGTTCTGATTACAATTGATGTTCATAGTGACAAGGAGCTAGAAAGTAATGAATGTAACAGTAGCATTACTTGGCCAGGGAAAACACAGATAAACAAAAAGGAAAATGAGTCTCCATCATCAGAAGAGACTTTTCTGAGAAAGCCTGAATTTGAAGATGTTTAGAGTCAGCAAGGAGTAGCAGCAAAAACTGATAGTTCTACTGCCATCAGAGCAGATTTACACAGTGACATTAGAAATGCTGAAGCTGACCTTTAAGAAAACAGCAACACAAGTTTTAACTGATAGCAGTAGTAAGACTCCTTACACAGAAACTGTAACTATCCGTTTTCAAGGAACACAAGCAGCACCCTCCAGTCAACTGTCTACATTCTATCTTATCTCAGTGTAAAACTTTTTATTTGTTTGTTTTCTCCTGAAAATCAACAGTTTCTACTGACAAGGATATAATAATCTATCATAGGTGGTTCTGTTTGCTGTAGAAATGAAGTCCTGAGAGAAGGCAGTTGACTGGAGGATGCTGTTTCTGTTTTTAAAACACAACTTTTAAATATTCTGTGGGTATATTTTACATACTTAGAGAAAACAAGATAGCTTTATGAAATTAAAACTTCCAAACACTCTTCTATCTTATCTCAGTGTAAAACAGTCTTTTTGTTGTTGTTGCTGATATCATTTCATTTGGGATAGTTACAGACCTCAGTTCAACTAGTGCAAGTCCAAAATCAATGTGTAGTTTCCATTTTCAGATAGCACTCTGCTTTCTTAACTGCTGGAAATACCCAAATAGCATTTGTACACCACCACATGTGAACATAATTCTTCTTCTTACACACCAGTGCTTGGGAGTTCAGATTTAAAATTCAATGGATTTAATAATAGATGCTATCTTATCTTTCTGTATAATTAAATATATAATATTTCTACATAAATATTATTATAAATAAATATAATTATTTCTAAATAAACACTGCCTATAAACAAGTCTTCTTTATTTCCCTTGTAGGTTGGTTGTGGTCTGTAGACGTTCATAAATATGTGGATTCACACAGCTAAGTAAGCTTGTGAATTTAATTTCATTTATTTTCATTTAATTTCATTTTAATCTCATAAAAAAAAAGAATCTTTCTATAGAATCTCAAGGTGGGATTACGTTATGTTATGTTATGTTATGTTATGTTATGTTATGTTATGTTATGTTATGTTATGTTATGTTATGTTATGTTGTGTTGTGTTATGTTATATTAATCATATCATATCATATATCATATCATATCATATCATATCATATCATATCATATCATATCATATCATATCATATCATATCATATTTTAAATTAATCTCTCAGTGATGGAAATGATAGTACCACAAATGTACAAACCTGGGCAGAGCTAAGAAAGTGTTGTTTACTGTACTACTTATTAAACTGTAGTAAAGCAGAAACAGGACATATCCAGAAAAGTTTTTTTTCTTACTATTATTCAAAGAGACTGTATATTCTTTGGCATTCAGCTGTTAGGAGACAAGCCATATCTTGTCAGACACCAGCAGCACATCTAGCTAAATACTCTGATGCCAACAATTGGCAATTAGAGACAAAGATTAGAATATAAAAACCTGAGAATTAAGTATTTTCCTAATATAACTTTTTAGCTTCCCATCTGTAATATTTAAATTCATGCCAAGGCTCTACATGCAGTATAGATGACAGAAAATGTCCCATAGTGTTAAATGAAAAATTAACATAATGATAAAAAATTAACAAATGAAAAATTAACATAAAATAGAAAGATAGACAAGTGTAGAGATTGTATGCAGTGAATGAGTTTGGGGCTGAAAAGTATAGATTAGTTTTTCTAACAGAACCACAAATAAATTTACTATTTACAGTGTTTATTAACTCATGTTTCTTCTAGGAGCAAAACATGGAGAATACATGTAATTCATAACATCACAATCTAGAACCTTAGCACATAAAAATTATACCTAAAATATAGAAGGCTTGTTGTATTTGATTTAGCTATGTAATTGTACCCACACTAGGCTCAGAAAGGAGAGGAGAGGAGAGGAGAGGAGAGGAGAGGAGAGGAGAGGAGAGGAGAGGAGAGGAGAGGAGAGGAGAGGAGAGGAGAGGAGAGGAGAGGAGAGGAGAGGAGAGGAGAGGAGAGGAGAGGAGAGGAGAGGAGAGGAGAGGAGAGGAGAGGAGAGGAGAGGAGAGGAGAGGAGAGGAGAGGAGAGGAGAGGAGAGGAGAGGAGAGGAGAGGAGAGGAGAGGAGAGGAGAGGAGAGGAGAGAAAGAGCATTTAATATGTGGTGTAAAATGTCTACTGAAAATAGCCATTCATTTTTTCTTTTTTTTCTTCAGCATCCTCTTGCTTCCTATCTACCCCAAACTCCCTGGTGGACTTGGGAATTACTGAGATGTCAAAAAGGTATTTTCTATTAAAAAAACAAGTGTTTCGAACAGAGCACATTTGACACACATTTATTTCCACTGTCCCCCTTTTAAAATAAAGGATATCTATTTTACAAGATAAGTTTAACACAGCCAATCAAAAAGGTTCAGAAATTCTTTCTGGAGTATTGCGATATTACAATACCAAGACTGCCACAAGTACAAGGAGTTTTGCTTCGTGATATTTCTTTTCTTATTGTTCTGTGACTGTCATGATGGTTTCTATACAGTTCTCAGCTTTTTTTTTTTTTTTTTTTTGTAACCTTTGTAATGCATATGGTCTAATTTTTTTGGCCAACCTTTGCCAGTAGAACAAGAATAGGTATACTTTATGAAAACTAAAATGTAGGAAGCATTACAATTCTATGATAGCTCATTCTTATGACAAAGAGATCATTGAGAAGAAAGGCAAAAAATTAATTACAGAGGCAGTCTCACTATTGTAATAGAAATGGAACAAAAAATTGCAGTGCATTTTATGTATTTACATAACTGAAGAATGGCTTAAAATTAACTCCTTCATATCCATGCATTCACCTGAATACAAACAAACAAACAAACTAAACAGAACTGAAAAACACAAATCTGATTAACAACCATGGATAATGAATATACTCTAATATTCTGAAAATATTCTGCTTATTTTTGAGTCTTTCCTCAGTGTTTTCACAATCTCTGCCTGTGCACGTATATGTGTGTCTATAAACACATATTCTTTCCCAGAATGGGAAAAGTTTCACGATTAGTTCCTAATCTCCGAATACATAACTATACCGTCAGGGAGTACCATGATAATGAAGGGAGAAATGCTTGTTTGGAAACTAGAACAAAGAAGGGGATTCACTGAAATGTTTCTCTTCAAATTCATTTATCTTAATTTTACTTCTTCTCATTGGAAAGAATGCATCAAAAAGTAATTATTTTCAGGAAAATCAGAAAGCACAAAAATAAAGGCATTTAGAAAACTCTTCTGTCCACTTACGGGCTCATTATTCTTTTCCTGCTTGTGAGTTAGAATTGCCAAACTCCAGCAAGAGCCTAGGCATAAAGATAAAGGGCTGAGGCCTCATGGTAGGTTAACCTGTTTAGATACCCTATGTAGGCTGACTTTTAGCCACAGAAAAATAACTATAGCAGCCTTCACAGCTAAACAGGAGATCTAGAAAGCCTTCTTGATTGCAAATACAGTGACGTGCAGCAGTTCCAGTGCTGTGACTGATTCATGACAAACCCAAGGAAACTCAGACCATGGCAAATTTTAAAAAGATACTAATAAGCATGTAAACTCATTCAATACTAGGTAGAGGCAACATTCAGCCAGCAGAAACCTTCAGCTGAGAAGCGTCATTTGTATGCATCCTTCTGGAAGACCGTTGCAGAAATCTGGAGTTGGGGAAAGGATTTTTGGGGTACTTTTCTTATTCAGAGGCAAGATAAACAAGACAGACTTCCTATTTTGATTCAGATAACAGTTCTTATGACATCAGTACATGCCTTATCATTACTCAGATATGTATTCATTTATACTGGGCGGAGCTGTTGACTCCCTCGAGAGTAGAGAGGTCTTGTAGAGAGATCTTGACAAATTAGAAGATGAGCAATCCCCAGCAACATGAAGTTTAACAAGAGCAACTAACAGATTCTACACCTGGCAGCCCTCGATACACGTACAGACTGGGTGACAAAAGGCTGGAGAGCAACCCTGCAGTAAGGAGTCAGGGGGTACTGGTTGACAGCAAGTTGAATACGAGTCAACAGTGTGCCCTGGAAGCCTAAAGAGTTAATTTTATCTTGAGGTGCATCAAGCACGGAATTGCTAGCCAGTTGAGGGAAGTGATTATCCTGCTCTACTGTGCACTAGAGTGTCCTCACCTTGAGCACTGTATGCAGTTTTGGACAACAGTGTTTAAGAAGGGCATAAAACTAGTAAAGAATGTTCAAAGAAAGGGTATGGAAATGGTTAAGGGTCTAGAGGACCCTTATGAGAAGCATCTGAAGTTTCTTGGTTTCTTCAACCCAGAGAAGAGGAGATTGAGGGGAGACCCCATGGCAGCCTACAGCTTTCTCATTAGGGGAACAGAGGGGCAGGTGTTGAGCTCTGCTCTCTGGTGATGGTGAAAGAACCTGAGGGAACAGCATGGAGCTGCAACAGGGGAGGTTCAGGCTGGATGTTAGGAAAAGATTCTTCACCAGTAGGGTGGTCGGGCACTAGAACAGGCTCCCCAAGGCAGTGGTAAGGTCACCAATCCTTCTGGAATGAAGTAAGTGTTTTGACAGTGCTCTCAGACATATGGTTTGATTTTTGTGTGGTCCTGTGTGTCAGGAGATGGACTCAATAAGCCTTGTATATCCCCTCCAATTCTAGATATTCTATGATTCTAAGAGATTATTTTAGACACATGATTAAATGATACACTGTTTTTCTGGTCCTATCCACATCTTTATAAAAATCAAAGAAAAAATGTATTCTTTAGTTCCAATGATCCAACTGCTTCATTAGATTTATGACTGTGCAATTAGGAAGTGTTATGAAACTTTACTTGTTAGCTGAAAATCTAACAACAACAAGTCCTTGAAATTTCTTTCCACTGTGTAAATTCTTTCCATCATAGTATTGTTACGTAGAGCTGAAGTTGATATCTGATTTGAAATTAATCATTTTTATGGATAAATGTGGTTGTCAAGTTATTATTGTGGTCCTTGCACTCTTCAGTAGAACTGTCTTACGGTGAGTGAATTAGAAAAGTAAGACATCTAATATAACAGAGCATTCTATTATAAGCACCAGAAGAAAATGGGAGACATGCTCATTTGGGAAATAGAAAAGGATGAGATACTTAATGACTATTTTGCCTCAGTCTTCACCAGCAAGAGCTCTAGCCACATGGCCCAGGCCCCACAAGGCAAAGGCAGGGACTGGGAGAATGATGAACCATGCCCACTGTAGGAGACAATGAGGTTTGAGACCACCTAAGGAACTTGAAGGTGTACAGGTCCATGGGACCTGATAAGATACATTCTCAGGCCCTGAAGGAACTGTGAGCTCCTTCTAACACATCCAGTCATTAGACATGGATTAGACTGGAACTGTCTAATAGACAGTCTATTATAGACAGTTCCAGTCTAATATATCCATGTCCTTTTTTGCTAGCGGCTCCAGAGATGAACACATTACTCCTAGTGGGGTCTCACAAGAGCAGAGTAAAGGGGGAGAATCACCTTCCTCAACCTGCTGGCCACACGTCTTTTGACGGAACACAGGATATGGTTGCTTTTCTGGACTGCAAGCACAAATTGCCAGCTTGTGCCAAGTTTCTCATCAATCAACACATCCAAGTCCTTCTAATAATATACTCAGTCTTTCAAAATATTTTGATATCATGATATACAGACCTTGTACCTAATGACTACAGGTGAAAATTCCCTTCCTCTGACAAATAAGGTTTCCTTAGAATGGCAAAAGAATATTTTTTCATACGCTTGCTTGAAACAGGTAATATTTGCCAAACAGACAAATATAAATAGAATTTTAATCTTTAAAATGTAATTTTAGTAGACATTCCATACTACATTATATTGTCAGAGCTAATGGATTCACAAATGCCATTCTTACTGTGACTCAAAAGGAGGAAGCGTGAGATACTGCATTTGCTTTCTAGTTCAAATCAATGTAGAGCTAAGCCCTGTATAACTATGTTTACATAAACACCTATCTGATTGTTAAACTTAAGACAGAAAGCAAATCTAATACTTTTCTCCCCAAAATATCAATATTTATTAATTTGTTTGAAGAAATAAAAATGTGATTTTCTATACTGCTATGTGTGTCCTGATGCCTTGTCTGTGATCCTAAGGTAGACAGCACAGCAGATTTTCAAGGATCTGTAGAATTAATACACTATCTTAATTTGGCCATGGGAAATAATATGCTAAAAACCAACATCATCAGGTTAAGCTTTCTCAGGCGAAACCTGTGCATGGTGGCCATAACGCTCTAAATTAAATTCCCACAACAAAAATAAAATTCATTGTGATTACCTTGGATGATGATAATATGCTCATAGTATTTAGTCCACTTAGGCATACTGTGGTGTCCTGATCATAAAAGTAAACCACTTTTCAAAATTCATATTAAAACAAGAGAAGGTGGTTTCTAGTGTTTTATACATACACACCCTTTCAGCACATTAAAAAAAAAAAAAAAAAAGTATCAAAACAATTTTAAAAATCGAAAGCTTTGGAATATCTGTTGCAGCATATTTATTGAGGCTGAGAACTCTCACTAGCACATTAGTAATGTGAAGAGCTAGATGAATGCTGTGCTAATAAGATTCATATAATCTTCAGATTTTTGACAGGGAGGATATTTAACATATTTTGCATTAACATGATACAGTTTCAGTAAGGACTGCACAACAGCCTCTGGATCTGCTATTAAGGCAGCTTTCTTTTTTTTTTTTTTCGTCCTTGCAGCTTTTTTTTTTTTTTTTTTCCACTCTTTGGACCACAAATAAAGAACTTACAGTTCTGTCACAAGAAATCATGACGAATACCTCTTTCATGGGAGAGGTACCCCATCCTCAGCAATGCTGCAGAAACTAGGGCCCAGTAAGTACAATTATGAATCAGGAACTCAGAAGGCTGCTTAAAGGTTGACTTAGACAAAAATGTGTATGCTTTAAGACTCTTTTCTTGAATGCCCTTGGGTTTAAAATGAGGAGACTCCAAGTAACATATTATTCTCACAGTACTGGGAATGGTATGATAATTCTTGGGAGTAGGGAGGCATCTGTTGCTGACATTTCAAAAATTGTTTCATGACTGGTGGTGTCATGAAGAATCTAAGTGGGCAATAGAAATTGCCAGCTCATATATATTTGAAAGTGAAGGGTTGATGCTAGTTCCTGAAAAATGTGTGTTGCAGAACTAGGACTTAGGAGCAATGAGGAGACACAACAAATAGCAAATAGATTAACAACTTAGAACTGAATAGTCTGCAAAAGTTTTAACTTTGCTATGCCACGAAAATAAGTACAGTGAGGCACTAAGGACTGAAGAACATGGGTAATATAAGAAGCTTATAAGAATAAATAATAAATACTGCATTTTGGTAGATGAACACAAACTAGGTTTGTTAACAGATAACTAAATTATTCAGTATGGGTTTTCATCTTTCTTCTTAGCTATAGAAGTACAAAGGAAGGACAACAAAGTGTTTGAAAGGCTGTTATCTATTATCATTCCCCTTTTCCCAGAATGTCTGCTGCCAAAAGATACAGTGCTAGAAAATAAGTCCTGTACTGTTTGCTGTTGTGCTTGTGTGTAAGTACAGGGAAGGAAAGAATATATTTCTCAACACTGTTTCCTTTTAGACTTCACTGACTTTGGTGAAGAGAACATCAAGAAAGTGCACAGAAGTGCACAAATAGAGAACTGAGCATTTAAAGTTGAATTCCCAAGAGATTAAGCCCTAAAGATCTCCAAAGCTGTCAGAAGTGAACGGGATGTAGGATAGTTATGGCTGGGGACCTGTACTTCCAGAACCTATGTCTTCAGGGAGAGTAGCCAGCTAAGGTGCCACAAGTTTTCACTTGTAGTTTGTAGGGTTCAAGAGGGAATTGATTTTATGAAGTGACAAAAAGCTAATGCAAACCTAACACTCATCTGCTTTTAAGAATTTAATTTGGATGACTAAAGGATTGAGTAGTTTATGCAACACTAATGCTAGAGGATTATATTCCTCTTCACTTTCAGTAGAATTTATTTCTGATCAGTTCTAATCCTATGTGACCAAAAGGGCAGCTTTCATGCTTGTATGTTACTTGTTTTAATCTGATTTTAGTGGTTTTTTTTTCAGTTCTTTTTGTTTGCTGGGTGTTTTACTGATACCTAAATATTTCATGATATGCTGAGCTTAGCATTTTAAGTGTAGAACAAAGAAATATTGTCAGACATAATCTAATAATTGTCAGAAAGATTTAAAATTGTCATTGATACATCTAAGAGTTAGAATTTAAGACAATATCTGTAAAGCCTTGGCAAAATGCACTTTTAGCAACTTTTGCTCTTGTACATACATAATCATTTGTTTGCTTGCTTGCTCTTTTTTTTTTTTTTTTAAGGGAACTGTGAAATTACTGGTTTTTTGCAAATGGATATAGTCTTATATTAGTATATTACTATATACGTACTTTTAGATGTCAATGAAAATAAATGATTGCAAAAAAGTATATTAATTTTAGCACTTTTGTGAAATACAAATGCTAATCTGCAAGCTCCCATAAATGCATAGAAACGTACTTAAGTACTTAATACTAATGCCAGCATGAATGTAGGTTGTTTTTATTTTTATTTATTTATTTTTTTCTTTTTCTTTTTCTTTTTCTTTTTCTTTTTCTTTTTCTTTTTCTTTTTCTTTTTCCTTTTCTTTTTCTTTTTCTTTTTCTTTTTCTTTTTCTTTTTCTTTTTCTTTTTCTTTTTCTTTTTCTTTTTCTTTTTCTTTTTCTTTTTCTATTATTTTTTAATTTATTTATTTTTATGTTATTTTTGTAGCTTTGTGTTAAATCAGTTGGGCAAAAACTGATTTAAAAGCAAAAGATTTCACTGCAAATCTGGGACTGAAACTAGGTTTTAAACATAACAGTTTTACTTAAAATAGACTAAAAATAGCCAGTGACTATCAGTAATGGACTGTAGAGGAAAGAAAACAGTGAACTTGGTTTTGAACACCAACTTGTCTTTTTTTTTTTTTTTTTTTTTTTTCTATTTGGTATAATTATGTGGGCTGCAGAGGCTCTCTAGTTCCAACTGCAGACCAACAACATTGTCTGTGTTAAAATTCTCTGCTCTTTGCAACATTTTCCTTTACAGTAAATATTTGCAGTTCATATTAATATGTCTTGTATCAAAATTGCACATTTGGTATTGATCCTGATTTTTCATTCTGCACGTTCAGAATTGAAAAAGAATGGCCAATGTTTTTTATATGTGTACTTTTACAAAAGAAATTAGATAAAACCTATTGAAAACATTTAAGATCAGGCAGTGAGCTGTCCTCCATCTGAATTTTGGTGATACACTTCAGATCTTTTAAGGAGTGTTTTTTGTTTGTTTGTTTGTTTTTGTTTTGTTTTTAAGAATCTTTTGGAATGATGCACAATTGAAGCCACTGAAGAAACCATTGAACTATATTTGCTTTGTCTAATCTTTAGTCTATAACAAAGACAGATACAAAAGGAATATGGCACAAGAAAGATGTTGACCTGTTAGAGCAGGTCCAGAGGAGGTCTATGAAGTTGATTGATTAGAGGACTGGAGCACCTCTCCTGTGAAGAAAGGTTGAGAGAGCTGGTGTCAGCCTGAAGGAGAGAAGGCTCTGGGGTGACCTCATTGTGGCCTTTCAATACTTAAGGGGACTTAGAAAAAGGAAGTGAATTTTGGTTGGACAGACAATGACAGGACAAGGGGGAATAATTTTAAACTGAAAGAGGGGGGATTTTGATTAGATGCTAGGAGGAAATTTGTCACTCTTAGGGTAGTGAGGCTCTGGAAGACATTGCCCAGAAAAGCTGTGGATGCTCCATCCCTTTAAGTGTTTATGGCCAGATTGTATGGGGCTTTTGAGCAAGCTGGTCTAGTGGAAGGTGTCCCTGCCCATAGCAGTGGGGTTGAAACTACGTGATCTTTAAGGAAATATATGATCTTCGTGGTTCTATGTTCCTATGGATACAGAAGTGGAGCAGATGGAGGGGGTTTGTGAATTTACAACTTATTTGAGATATATATTCAAACCCAACCAACCAACCACCACCTCCAAAAACACAAACACAAACACACACACACAAACAAAACAAAACAAAACAAAACAAAACAAAAACAAAACAAAACAAAACAAAACAAAACAAAAACAAAAACAAAAACATACAAACAAAAAACCACAACCCTAACTACTAAAAGCTGAACCTGTTGCTGCGTTGCTGTTCTTACACCTCGGAAATCAACATAGGTGTTACAGTTCATTCCCCCAAGCACCACCACCACCACCACCACTACTTTATTTTAAAAGAATTGCCACACTGCCACCTTATGGCAAATCTATATTTTAAAAGTAGAAACAGACCGAGCTTGTGTCTTGCGGCTTATGCATTCCATGTGTTTTCCAGTGTGTAAGTGAAGAATTTAACTTTAACCCTTCCCCTCCCTTTTACCCCAAGAAACACATTAGCCTTCAATTTAATAACTGAAATATTGTTACCTGTTTGACTTTGTCACTCAAATTGTAAAAAACAGAGTACAAGGCAGTACACACAGGATAATTAACATTGGGTGAGCATTCAACAGCTAATCTAATTTTAACAACGATGTGAAGCTATGAAAGTCTTTAATCAACATCTTCTTTCCTGATGTTGTGTAAGTCACTGAAGTTTATGAGATTTTTAAAAAAAAAAAAAAAAAAAAAAGGCCAAATCTATTAAAAATAGATTTATATATATATATATGCTTTTTTTTTTTTTTTTTTTTTTTTTTTTTTTTTTTTTTTTTCTTCCTGGTGCATCTGTGTAGCAGAGAGAAATGAAATTGTGGCATGCACTTAACACCTGCATGTGTGAAACAGAAAAATATTGTAGTGAAGTTAAATACAAACATAAAGGTCATCCAACGTGCTCTGTAGTAATATGTAGTTTTCTCAACTGTGTGCAAAGTGTCTTGACATAAGATTATCACTACTTAAACAATTAGATCTGAAGCTGTGGTGGTTTTGATGTTCTGGGTAGCTGAGCTCCACCATAATCACTCTCTCACTCCCCTTCCTCTAAGGGAAAGAGGGAGCAAATATGATGAAAAGGGCTCAAGGGTTAAGGACAAGGAGATCACTGCATAATTACTGTCATGGGCAAATAGACTCAGCATAGGGAGATTAATTAAATATTTTACCTGTTACTAACAAAGTACAACACCGAGAAACAATAATAACAAAACGCACTAAAAACACCTTCCCTCCATCCACTCTCTTCTACCTCCTGCCCACGGGCAGCTCAGGGGAATGGGAACTGGGCAGCAGCATTTAGTCCCTAATGCTTTGTCTCCATTGCTCCCTCATGGTCACTCTCTTCCCCTGCTCCACGTGGGGTCTGTTCCACAGGATGCCATCCTTCCAAAAACGATCCTGTATGGGCTTCCTACAAGCAGAAGCTCTTCAACAACTGATCCAATCCATCAGGAGCAAACTGCTCCCACATGGGACCTCCAGGGGCAGCAGTTCACTCCAGATTCCATGTTCCTGTGTAGGCTCATCTTCATGGGCTGCAGCTTTGGTCTGGGGCCTGCTTCTGCAGGGGCTGTCCATGGGCTGCAGGCCATGGGCTTCAGGCCACATCCACCTGCTCCTGTGTGTGCTTCTCCACAAGCTGCAGTCCACACTGCCCATGGAGATCCATCTGCTCCACCATGGCACACCACGGCCTGCAGTGGGTCAACCTGCTCCACCGTCGGCTTCTCCACCAGCCACAAGTTAACTTGAGTTCTGGTGCCTGGAGTACTTCCTCCCCCTCCTGCACTGACCTTGGTGTCTGCAAGGCTTTTTTTCACCCCTCAGTCTCCCAGGTGCTGCTAATGCACAACAGTTTTTTTCCCTTTCTTAAATCAGCTCTCACAGAGACCCAGCCACCAGCCTTCACTGAGTCAGTTCTGGACTGCTGCGGGTCCCTTTGGAGCAAGCTGAAATTGGCTCTTATCTAACCTGGGGCAGCTTCTGGAGTTTTCTCACAGAAGCCACCCCTGCAGCCCTCCGCTGCCAAAACATTGCCATGTAAACCCAATACAAAAGCACATGCCTGTCAAAGTCAAACTATTATACATAGTTTAACATGTCAGACCATGGTTTAACATATTTTACCAAAGACAAACCATTATACATGCTTTAACAATTTACTTTTATAATATACACGAAAATTCATATCAGGTTATCCCTCAGTAAAAAAAATCATCAGCCTAGTTATCCAATATTTTTGTTCTTTAAATCTGAGTAAATTCTGCCAGACAAGTTCCGTGGGGAAAAAAAGGTCCTTTCTGGAAGAGCAAGAACTGAACAATGGCAGCAGCAGGGACTGAACAAGGTGATTATTTTTAAAACAAATACGTAAATAATAATAATAATTAAAAACCAAACCAAACCAAAACAAAACAAAAAAAACATTGCAGCAAATAGTATTTGACAGTTTTGATTTAAAAATGTACTTAATCATTGCTTATTCATTTAACTTATTGTGTAGCTGTTATTATTATAATTTGGAAAAAAAAAATGTTGATAACAGGCTTTGAAAATATAATTCAAGAACATTGAAATGCCCTTCATGTGCTACAGTAATATAATTAAAAAAAAATCATAACAGTCAGAATCCATATTCTCAGAGAAGCAAAGCTGTTTGATAATTGAACTTAGAGACTTCATCTTACTGTTTACATTGATGCACACCTTTGTATCAGGCATCATACGAGATTTTTCACAACCATTTGAAATCTACTGGCAGTCAATGTTCTCCAATATTTACCTAACTTATACTCTTATGGAGGCGTCCATTCCAGCAAGTGTCTTTGCTGTAATAGTGTACAAGTGAATTAGAAAGGATAAAATATTTTGAATTGACTATTGACTTGTGGTATATTTTTTTTTTCCCTTTCAGTATTCATCCAGATGTAGTCCAAAGCACATGAGGATGCAGAAAAAAATACCAGTAGTAAAAAGGCTTTTCTCCTCGTGGCTATTAAAAACAAATAAACAAACAAACAAGGATTAAACAGCAGTTGATTATAGTAATAAAATGAGAGATGTCATTGTTTATGAAACAGTCAATTCAATAATATACTAAGCAAGAAAACAAGGAAAAAACAGCCTGCAAGCAAGTCTGTACCAGACAAAATTTTCTCTCTCTGAGAGAAAATTGCCCTGGCAACAAGATAATTCTTATGCCCCTCCTCAATCTGATTGATACAGTAGATGGAACCCATCTAAGAGAATATAAATTGTTTGTATGGGGTTGGAAAATTCATTCACATGGATTAAGTCTGGAATGCTTAAATCAAAAGGTTTTTCTAAAAGTGAATGTCAACCTATTTTCTACCACAGAATTGTCTAAAATATGTGCAAAGCATAACCCTTTAGTAGCACTGAATAATCTACTGTGTTTTTATTTTGCAGATAACTACTGTTTTGTTTGCATAATATTAGAAACACAGTTGTAGCACAACTATTTCCTTCTAAAGAGGAAGCAATGAAATTAATCAGACTGTCTTTTTGTGTTGAATTCCACTGAAGTGATAATTTCAGTGTTCAACTTTCATGTTTGTATGAGGCACCCGATTGCATACACTGGAACAAAAATCAGTTAACGAACTAAAACTATAAATAAGAACTGGTAGAAAGCATTCTGTGATGAAAATAAACTTGTTTTACATGTTCTCCAAGTAAACTCAGCTCATTTTTAATGGACTATGCAGACTTGCCTCAAATTACTATAATTGCTATTTGCAGTTGTTCTCCACGACCCAAAATATATGTTGCTCTGTGGTTGCACATAATAGTTTATTGTTTCTTCTGGAATATGCTTATTTCAAGAGTCAAAATATTTGTGTACGTTCATCAAGAGGATATTAACAATTTATTTTATATTTAGTGCTCAGTATGCAGACCTCTTTAATCTCTGTGTCACACTCAAATTCAGGAGCAAGGTGAAAATGACTAATATTTTGCTGTGCTTTTCAGTAATGTTTTCATATCACATTAACTCTTCACCAAGAATTAATTCATTTTTCTCAAAATTGCAATATGATTAACTGTTGCTGCCCTTCATATTTTATAAATGGAGAACAAATGCACAGAGATTTAAAGACAAAAACTATTTACTATTTTGGAATATTCGATGTAAAAGGCAGAGCAAGATTTTATTAAGGTATGTAGAAATGCATTCATAATTTCCCTTACAGTAAAACACCTCCAGGTCCTTAGTTCATCAACAAGGAAGTTAGGGTATAATCAAGAACGGAAAGAGGGCAGGTGACCTGCACAAAACCTGTGAAAATTTTGGTCTGTCTTCCCTTCAGTGCATTGAAACACTGGGGCGAAAAGAATCACTTCCCACAAAAGTGTTTCCCAACCTTTCTGATTTTGACATCACAAGTATAGTTTCAAGGTGGCATTCTATTCTGAGTAGTAACCTATTAAAACAGTAACAATCGATTTCATGATTAGACTATTAAATATTTAGATTTACATGTACTTTCCCAGTTTCAATTTTTCCAACAGCTCAATTTCAATTGGACCTCTGAAAAAGGAAGAAAGAAATGAACAAAAAAATAAATAAACCCCACATTTTTAGTAACATTATCTAGACCAAATATGTATATATATGTATAGAAGAAATTACATGCGTTATATGAAAGGAGCTTGCACAATCCTAAATACTGAAAAGTTTTGTTCACTTCTGTTTGTTGGAACAATCCTGCCCTTTTCAGTTTGGTTGCATTCACCAGTGTTGTAGGTTTCTGTAACTCCATTTATTGGACTCATGTAGGTTACTTTTATTTTACTGTATTTGCTTCTTCCATGAAACAAATATCAGTAAAAGTCACTCCTCTGAATTCCTTGCTAGACAAATAAGTGAAGTTTCATGTATACAAATGAGGTAAGTTAAATGATAGTGTGTTCAATTCGATGATTTATACATTTATTGAATATATTCAATTGATATTTTCAATATAAAATATTGAATATTGATATATTCTATATAAGAGTCAATAGTGGTTCTCTAAAAGTACATCTGCATATTGGAAAAAAGTCATGGTATCTGAATGGATGAGCGCATTTGTGTAAAATAAATCTCAGAAGTGCAAGCAAAAATAGCACTGAAAATGAAGTGTCACTAGATACAGCAATCTCTTCCTTGAATCATTTTTCTGCAACTCAGACAACCAAAAAGGAAAAAAAGACCCTTGTACCAAAGGTTCTTAGTTTGTATCTATTATGTTTAAAGACTTAATATAGAAGTTGCACATAAGAAAATTACCAGCTGTCAGAAAAAATTTATACTATTAAATTTAATGAATGCCTTTTAGGTAAACTAAAATTTTGTTATCCTTCAGGCTAGTTCTACAATGAAAAATAATAGAAAAATGCATAAGTAAGCTATTAATTTATTTCAAAGTTCATTCACTGTGTTTGTGTTAGTATGAAAATAAACTTTCATAACCAAATCACTGTTTCTGTAAGTAAGTAGATTATGAAAGAGCCTCCCTTTTTAAAACACAGCTAAACAGATACTTGTCACACTGTTTGTTCCCTTTCTTTCTTCAAAGTTAAGTTTTGCATTCTAAAATTTGGTTAGAACATTTGTGCCTTGTGAAGGTCAAACTGTAAAGGTTATTATTTTTTTTGTGTGTGTGTTTTTTTTGTTTGTTTGTTTGTTTGGTTGGTTGGTTGGTTTGCTTGTTTGTTTTTCTTCCTCCTGAATCTGAGGTAGGTAATTGTTACTCTGTGATTTGTTTGTATACTGTACAAGGTGTCAACTATGAAAAGTAACCTTGGTCAGGGCCTCAAACAAAACTGACTCAGAGATGCCCTCATTGGCTGAAACCAAAACTTGTCCTCTGTAACTCATAAAGGGTTCTGCTAGACCTGTTTTACCTCATACTTCCTAGAAAAGAAACACACTATAAATGCACCTGCTTACATCCTGCGCTCTTGCGTATGTCTACATAATGCAAAGGACAGCTGAAACGAGACACCTCTGTTAGCAACTGTTAAGCTCCTATGCAGAAAAATGCTGTGTTTTATGAGATCTAAGGCAGATGATAAAAGAAACAAACAAACAAACAAACAAACAAACAATAACAGCAACAGCAACAACAAAAAACAAGATTCTTTGCAGTGTTAATCACACTAATGTCATGATTTGTCCACAATACAGATAACCTTTAGCAGAAAAAAAAAATCTCATATTTTCACTAAGTACAATATTATGACAACGGGTCTTTATGCAATATATACGATAACATAAAATTTATACAATAACACAAAGATTGACTTCGTAATCTTTTATTTTTTCCCATTTGCATCATCTCATGAACTATTTGGGAAAAATAAAAATAAATAAATGTATATAGACAGAATAAGCTTTGTGTGATCAGAAATTCCATTAGGTTATCACATTATCTATAATTCTAATCAACTAGACACTGCCATACTTCCATACTTTAAAAGATAAACAGAGAATATACATAAGAAAGAATTATAGTATTCCAAAAGAAGAAGTTTCAATTAATGCTGCACCAGATTTTCATCTTTACTTTCATAAATTTGAGGTATTTAAATATAACAACCTTTTACATCTGTGAGTTACATGACAATGGATGTTTATATTTTCCAGAAAACAAACAAACAAAAATGAAAAACATGTAATTTATCTATTTGGTTCCTCATACGGGCATAAATATCCCAGGACTGGACAACAAGGAGTTAGCAATATAATGGTTACTGTTCTAATGAGGATATACTAAATGCTTCAAGACTTGCAAAGTCAACCGGAATCCTCAGTCATTGTTCAGCCTCCAGGCAGCTAGTAAAAAATTGAACCTTCTTTACCTAAAGCCCAACTGCTTTCAAGTGTGGAAAGGATGTTCGGCTGAGTTGCAGGTATATTGAATATTATAGCTTTGAAAATGAAGAGTTAATTTCAAGCTGACATCTTGAAGAGAAAAACAAGTTGGAAAGAATGCAGCAAGACAGACAATGTTTGACAGATTGTGATAGTTACCTACTTTAAAGGGTCACCATAATTTATTTGTCCAAAAACAACTGCTGACAGGACTAGCTGCTGGGAACAACCTGCACTTTTATAGTTTCAACCAATTTTTTTTTTCAGCTGTGGCTTTACTGGAATAACATTTTCTAGGAGGACTTGTTGATATTGTTTACTGGACTTGTACTCTATGTTCTTGCTACTTTAGAGAAGTAGTGCAAAGGGACAAACGTGGATTTGTACTCTGAAATCATACATGAATCCTTTTTTGAGGTTGAGTACATAAGTAGTTTGCAGTGGCACTATACATAAAAATTGCTATGTGAAATAAAATTACTTGTTTCTCTGCTACAGGAAGTTTGTAGTACTCTGTCATATTAGGATAAATATATTTACCTCATTATTTAATCCAATACTTATCTGTCCTTTCTGTTAATTTTCACACTTGTTCTCCTTCAAAGAATATTTGGAAATATTCTCTCTGTCTGGAGAGTCTCTTAAAAATAAATTGCTTAAGTTTATAAAAAGGGTATATTCCCCTATTTTTAACAGACAAAAGATAATAGAGAAAC
Organism: Anas acuta; assembly: GCF_963932015.1. Classification (NCBI taxonomy): domain Eukaryota; kingdom Metazoa; phylum Chordata; class Aves; order Anseriformes; family Anatidae; genus Anas; species Anas acuta. The sequence goes on from NC_089017.1 coordinate 27,341,241, forward strand.
AAAAATAGCACTACAAAAAAGAGTTTTAGGCACAGTTCCCATTTTCTACAACATATCTTCCAATAAAACAAACATTAGTAATATTTTGTTTCTGGTGATTTTAGCTGATAATGTTTCTATATACTAGAAAAAAAATAAATTAAATTACTGGTGTTATATAAAAACATGGTAAATAAACAAAAAACAAACAAACAAACAAACAAACAAACAAAAAAAAAAAAAAAACAGCCAAATAAGTTAAGTCAAGGCTTATCTACAGATTATTAACCATTTATAATAAACTATATGAAAGATTTACAAAGCCACAGGCTTATCTGGGACTGCTGTGAAATGCAGCTCTCTCCACTGTGTTTAATGCAGAATCATGTGATGTTCTCGGAGGGGTAAACTCAAAGCCTGTTTGTAGGCCATATCTTAAAAAATACATAGTTTTACATTTTCTGCAGAAGGATAAAGGAATAGTGTTTCACATTAACTGTAACTCTGTCTCATAGTTAATACTCTACTAAATTACTCAGGTGTTTTTAACCCTTAATCTATTAGTTATATGAAATTCCTAAAGGGCTCTCGGAGTAGCAGTCATTGTATAGGTACTTAGAAAACAAGTCTTTTTAAAGTTTTTTTTTGTTTTTTTTTTTTTTTTTTTTTTTTTTTTTTTGTAAGAATCAGTAGATTTATACATTGGTTGTGTTAATCAGCAAGTACCATATTATTGCAAGTATTTAATTGTTACATCAATAGCACTGCTTCACAAATTCCACAGTGTAATATTTCACTATTAATTTTATGAGTACATTTTTGTTTTCTTCATTTTTGTTTTCTTCATTTGTTTTCTTCACCTTTTCTTCATTAGAAAGGTGACACTTTGTAATGCTCATGTAAATTAAACATCGCACATTGGGTATCTTACAAACTAAATAGCAACGTCTGTTTGTAGGAGACTTCTTGATCCTGGTAGAGAAGGTAACTTACTATTAATGTGATAAATAAGATTCTAATATTTTTGGCCAATACATAGAGAGTCCAGAGGTTTGTGTCTATAACAGTATACTGGAAATTTATACTGTATTATACTACCATAAAGTACAGTTATACAGGACAGACTTAGTAAAGATAGATCAGTACTTGCTCCTGACCAAGATTAATTCACTGTAATAGAGTTGAGCTGAATTCTATTCAGTTTATTTGGATTCTATGAAGGAAAACTAGAGAACAAATGGGAGATGCAATCAGATGGGAAAATGCCTAAGAATTCTCATTCAATTTAAGCTACAATTACAGGCAATTGGAGACAGCGGTTACCACCACTGCAACATTTTGAACAGCTGTAAAGTTCTGAGAAGTAGCTATCTTGATATATATAGTAGCTAATCTTGAGATAAATATATATATATGTATATAAACAAAATTATAAAAATACATTGGATTTTTTATTAGAATTTATATTGGAATTTACACCATTTTGTTTCAAATATTTTTTGCTCTGTAAAGATGGTGAGTAATCTCGTTTTCCTTTTTTGTACTCTCTTAATAAATCACATTTTTAAGGATTTTACAGAAAGGGGAGCATTTAATACAGCTTTGTTGCTGTTGGTCCAAACATGCGAAAAGAAAAGATCAGCCAACCAAACAAACATAATCAACATGCATTCTTTTTAATTTGCAAAATTATACAGTGTATTTGATTTTTTTCCCCTTCTTGAGCACCATCTGCAGTATTTCAACCATGCAAAATGCTCTTTAGTGCCATAGGGGAACTTACATAATTTGCTTTGAGTTTTTCTGAGAGTACTACAAATGGTTTATTATGACACATTTGATCAAGTTAACTGTTAATATCTCCTAAGAGTAGAGACAAAGTCTCTAATGTCTAGTTTGGACTAAGTTACAATAAAATAAATAAATAAATAAATACATTTGAACTAATATTTCTATTAAAAAAAAAAAAAAAATAAAAACAAACTAACAAACAAACAAAAAAAAAAACAGAAAAACACAACCAACCAACCAAAACACCTAAATTTGTCCTCAGACATGTCTTGTTCACCATGGAATTATTTTGCAAATGGCAAGAATATGAAATATTCTTAAATATATAAAAATATAGAATATTTAGAATATTGAAAATATTAATAAAATGAAAAATATAATTTTAAATATAAAAATAATCAAAAATATTTTTAGATATCCTGTGGTAAAACTGAGTCATTAATATGATGTGACTCACAGAAACAAAAGGGATCCTGTAGCCAAAAAAAGCCCTTTAATGGTTATGCTAAAGTTCTGCATCAGAAACATTCAGATTAATTAACAAGTTTTACTTTTTAAATAGGTGGCTTGCTTGCTACACACATCAGGCAGAACTATCTGTTGGCACTGGTAATAGTTCTATTACTGTGATTGATCCTTATGTTTTGTAATGGAAATAAGATTAGAACAAAACCCACAGAAAAGTCATTCAATAACTGAAAAAAATATTTATTGGTTATCTTGCTTGCATTTTTTCAGTGTTTGTGTTGAAGTATATCCTTCATCTGAGGACTAGAACCATTCTCTTGGCGTAAAAGAATACTACCATATACTTTAAAGAATAGAATTGCCCTAACCAAAACCTTAAAGAGTTAGCCCTTGGTGAAGATGAGGGCTAAATTTCACTTAACTTGCTGTTTTCATTTGTATTGTTTGACAATATATACAGTGTACTAGACATTTCCCAAAACACACAGAAGACATTAAAGATTTTCTTTTATGAAACTCTCTAAATGTGAAAAGAAACAGTTTAAAGACTGATAAGTAACCAGCGTTCCCTGGGTTAAGAAAAACTCATATAAAACACAGTTTTAGATTTTTTTTTAATGGAAAATGCTTGATCATTATGTTTTAACCCTACTTTCTTACTTCCTTCTCTGAGCCTTAAGCATCAAATAATGATGTGATATAAAAATATGCTGAGCAGCAAATAATTTTCCTGTTGACACAACTATATTCACATTAATGACTATTCAAATTTTGAGTGCAAATTCATGAAAGTGAGAAAGGGAGAGAACAGCTTGTTCTTGGAAATGGGTTCTTCTGATTCTTGTCAAGCAGGAACATTTATCCTCACCTTCTTCGGTTTGGTAAGCATTCTATACTGAGACACACACATCTATGAACATTTAATCTAGGGTGAATACTGCTGCTAACAAAAAGATGGTAAGGAAGACACATGGTTGCATGCACTACAAGTATATTCATGCTGTGCAGTGTTATTGAAACAGATCTTAATCTATGGAAAATATTTTTGATAAAAGCAGTAATCCAGTTTTAACTTTAATCAAGAATTTATGACTGAGATGATATTAACTGGCACAGCAAGATAAAGATTTTTTAAAAACATTTAACTTGATGCATATCTTACATGGTTGTAAGATAAGGAGATCATAACCACTAAAAGAGATTGAAGAAAGGTATTAGGAGCTATAGATGCTGTTTTCAGCATATAAGTAAAGGTCTGGTAAAACAAAAAGGTATTGGAGACTTCTGTTCTGAATAAATAGAATCATGAAATCATAGAATGTCTTGAGTTGGAAGGGATCACAGAATATCAGAATCACCGAATGTTAAGGATTGGAAGGGATCTTGAAAGATCATATAGTCCAATCTTCCTGCTGGAGAAGGAACACCTAGATCAGCTCATTCAGGAATTCATCCAGGTGGGTTTTGAATGTCTCCAGAGAAGGAGACTCCACAACCCCCCTGGGAAGCCTGTTTCAGTGTTCTGTCACCCTCACTATGAAAAAGTTTCTTCTCAAATTTAATTGGCAACTCCTATGCTCCAGCTTGCAGCCATTGCCTCTTGTCCAATCATTAGATGTCACTGAGAAGAGCCTGGCTCCATCCTCCTAAAAGTTGCCCTTTACATATTTATAAACATTAATAAGGTCACCCCTCAGCCTTCTCCAAGCTAAAGAGACTCAGCTCCCTCATCCACTCCCTTAATCATCCTCTTGGCTCTGCGCTGGACTCTCTCAAGCAGTTCCCAGTCCTTCTTGAAGTGAGGGGGCCAGAACTGGATGCAGTATTACAGATGCAGTCTCACCAGGGCAGAGTAGAGGAGGAGGAGAACTTCTCTCGACCTACTAACTACACCCCTTTTGATACACCCCAAGATGCCATTGGTGTTCTTGGCCACAAGGGCACAGTTCTCGATAATGGTCATCCTGCTGTCCACCAGGAGCCCTCAGGTTCCTTTCCCCCGCACTGCTCTCTAGTAAGCCAGTCCCCAACTTATATTGGTACCTGGAGCTGTTCTTGCCCAGATGCAGGACTCTACACTTGCCCTTATTATGTTTCATTAAATTTCTCCATGCACAAATCTTCAGCCTATCTAGGTCTCACTGGATGTTAGCATAGCCTTTCGGTGCGTCTGCCTCTCCTCCCAGTTCAGTGTCATCAGCAAACTTGCTGTCAGTGCACTCTATTCCCTCATCCAAGTCATTAATGTATATCTTGAATAATACTTGTCCCAGTACTGACCCTTGAGGGACTCCAGTAGATACAGACATCCAAATAGACTCCATCCCATTGACCACAACTCTCTGGCTTCCCTTCATCCAGCTAATGGTCCACTTCACAAGGATCCGCAAGGAACATTCAGTCCAACTTCTGGCTCCACACAGGATCACCCAAAAATCAGACCGCATATCTGAGAGAATTTCCAAATGCTTCTTGAACTCCAGAAGGCTTGGTGCCATGACCACTTCCCTGGAGAGCCTGTTTCAGTGCCCAGTCACCCTTTCAGTGATTAATATTTTCCTAACATCCAGCCTGAATCTCCCCTGTTGGAGCTCCATGCTGTTCCCTCAGGTCCTTTCTCCATCACACGAGAGCACAGATCAGAGGCTGCCCTTCTGTTCCCTCCATGAGGAAGCTGTAGGCTGCCATGAGGCCTTCCCTCAGCCTCCTCAGCTCCAGCCTGAGCAAACCCAAGGGACCTAAGCAGCTCTTCATATGTCTTGCTCTCTAGACCCTTCATCATCTTAGTACAGACTGTAACACCAGTCGAGGAAAAAGACCTTTTGAACAAGGAACGTGAAATGGTCCTAATTATAACATTTTAGATAAATATTACAGAAAGACGTCTAAAAAGTCTGTAACAGAAAGGTCAGAAAATAGTCCGTAAAATAGTCTTTGATCAAAAACCAGCAAATACATACATAACAATCTGAGGTATTTTATCAAAATCATTAATATCAAGTCTAATATTGACCAGCTTCATGGAAAGTATAAGAGGAGTATAAGAGGTATGTCTTAATTCTTACTCCCTTCCAGCTGAGCATAAATTTTCACTTTTACATCTCTTAGGTTTTCCTTTCCTTTCCTTTCCTTGCCTTGCCTTGCCTTGCCTTGCCTTGCCTTGCCTTGCCTTGCCTCGCCTCGCCTTGCCTTGCCTCGCCTCGCCTCGCCTCGCCTCGCCTCGCCTCGCCTTGTCACTCCACACAGTCATTAACTATGGCATTTACTATCTGAATAAATCAAAGAGAGACCAGACAACAAAAGGGTTGTACATAAAGTGAAACATAGGTGTATCACTTTAGAACTCATCATGGGCTTAGAAACCTCAGAAATTCAGAAAATATTAATTAGAGAGACAATGCCAATCACTTTACTACATCAGGTCTGCTGTTAGAAGTGTTCAAAACTAAATGCAAGCTGACTGCGTCATAGTTGTAATGATTGACCAGATGCATAAATCTAGGGAACGGGGAGAAAAATATTATATTCTTAAATATCTGTTAATGACTTAGGGTATGTGAGATCCCTCTTACCATATGATACTTTAACTCAAACCTTGCAAATGACTGGAATATTGTCTTTCCACCAAGACAGTGAATTCTTACCCAGACAATTGAAATAATGGCACATTAGTAGGAATAACCATAATTCTTCTGCTTGTATAGCTTATGCTACTTAAATTGAGATATAATTTAATAGCTTAATGGGTAGTATTGATGATAGTAGACGGTTGGACTAGATGATCTTGTAGGTCCTTTCCAACCTTGTGTATCTATGAAGCTGTGAAATGCAGATGACCTGATAAATGTTTATATCATCTTTAAGCACCAATGTACTTTATGCTATAAGTGTTCTAAATACAGAAAATTGTGTAAACATTGCATGGCATGAGAAATTGTTGCAACTATATGTAATATAACTATAGGAGTTAGAAAACTAACTATGCAGAGGTTAGCAAAAATATAAATTATACTAAGCATAAATGGCATCTGATATATCTGGTCAAGCATAGTTGGGTACTAGACTAACATATGAAATGATGAATTAATAAATTATTTAAAACTTGAGATTCCCGAACATATTCTCAGACAAATTAAAGTCAATAGGAAGTGCAAATTCAGCATTTTTCAGCATATGAGTTCAGCATTTTTCAGAGATTCGACATAATAGAGTGTCGAATCACATTATCAGTTTCTATGAATTGATGCATCTCTTCAAAACTAATCTGTTGCAGCAACGAGGGAAAAACATTTTTAATCACCATTTGATATGGATTACACATGATGTTCTTTCAGTACTGCTGTACTATCTTTTTCAACAATCATTGCAATTACGGAGAAATAAAGGAAGCCACAGGACGGAAGTGATCATATGAAATTAATATTTCTTGCCGACATGATACATATAGTTATTCCAACTTCTGTGAAAAATCAACTTAATGTTATAGTAAGAACAAAAGAAACTATCATAAATAAGGTATCAACAGCAGATGTAGTTAAAAATATATATATATCTTTTAATACTTCCTTACCAATTGTGGTATTTTTGTAACATGTTATCTCTTAAATAGAAAAAAATAAAAAAAATAAAAATATGTATGTATATATGTATATAATTATTTTAAAATAAAGTTTTTCTATGACATTTATTTTGCAAGGTGAATTTATAAGCCATTCTTATCTATAACAATCATAGCCTTGATGTTAATCAAGCATAATTACTAGCTTGTCTCATCTGACATGATAAAAATGGACTGAGAAGTAATGATCAGTTTTAGGGAGATGTCCTTTCAAGCCCACCTCCTTGGACAAAGGTTTATCTAAACTTTGTGCAGTCCTTCTCCAGTCAGGCTTTGAGATGTCAGACAAAAAGATCAGCCCCAGGACTAGTGTGTAGAGATCATTGCTCTAATTGGGATACATTCTAGCAGATTGGAAAGATTTAAAATTTTAAGATAAAGGATGTGGAAAAGGTTATGAGCCCTGTCTTCCAAAATAGGAATATATCATTCCTGAGGACCAAAGATGCTACTACACTACATAGAAACCCTGACTGCTTCAGTCAGAGTTTCAGATTAAGGATTATGGTCAGGAATGTCTGTAATCCAGGATACTGAAAGTCTCTTTTTAACTGAGACATCTGTGAATGAGGGATTAAATATCTTCCTGGCTTTAAGGTACTTGTTACTGAATGTTTCTCTATTCTGCACAAGGGAAAGACCTTTGGTTGTCTTGGTGGTGCTCAAAAGCAGTTTTGTAGGTCTTCAGGTCTTCACTTTTGCCTTTTCACACAAACTTTTCCCTACAGCCATCACAGTGCCACAGAATCACAGAATTGTAGGGGTTGGAAGGGACCTCAAGAGATCATCAGGTCCAACCTCCCTGCCAAAACACATTCCCTAGAGCAGGTTGCACAGGTAGGCATCCAGACGGGCCTTGAATAACTCCAGAGAAGGAGACTCCACAACAACCCTGGGCAGCCTGTTCTAGTGCTCCATCACGCTCACCCGGAAGAATTTCTTTCACATGTTGGTGTGGAACTTCCTGTGATCCATTTTGTGGCCATTACCCCTTATCCTGCCCCCACGGACCACTGAAAAGAGGTTGGCCAAATCCCTCTGCCTCCAACACTTAAGATATTTGCAAACATTAATAAGGTCCCCTCTCAGCTTTCTTTTCTCCAGGCTGAACAGACCCAGGTCTCTCAGCTTATCCTCATAAGGAAGATGCTCCAGGCTCCGTATCATCTTTGTGGACCTCCACTGGACTCTTTCCAAGAGCTGCCTGTCTTTTTTTTTGTACCAGGGAGCCCAAAACTGGACACAATACTCCAGGTGAGGCCTGACCAGGGCAGAGTAGAGGGGGAGGATAACCTCCCTTGACCTGCTAGCCACACTCCTTTTTATGCATACTAGGGTCCCATTGGCCTTGGCCACAATGGCACACTGCTGGCTCATGGACAACCTGTCATCCACCAGGACCCCCAGGTCCTTCTTCACAGAGCTCGTCTCCAGCCTGTACTGACATATGTGGTTGTTCCTTCCCAGGTGCAGGACTCTACACTTGCTCTTGTTAAACCTCATTTGGTTACTTCCAGCCCAGCTCTTCAGCCTGTCCCGGTCTTGCTGAATGGCAGCACAGCCTTCTGGCATGTCAGCCACTCCTCCCAGCTTTGTATCGTCACTGTACTTGCTGAGGGCGGACACTATTCCATCATCAAGTTCATCAATGAACATGTTGAACAAGACCGGACCCAGCACCAACCCCTGGGGAACACCGTTAGTCACAGATCTCCAGATGGATTCTGCACTGCCAATCGACACCCTCTGAGCTCAGCCAGTCAGCAAGTTCTCAGCCCACCTTACTGCCCAACAGCCATTTCTCTGCTGTTGAAGATACTCAATGTTCCAGGCATAGCTGGCAATAAGTGATGGATGCAAAAATTTAGGATAGATCCTAAGGAGCAGAAGCACAACTGCTGAACATTTTACTATGTGGAAGGCAGGATCTAATGCCTTTGCCTGGAGGATACTTAACTGTTTCCAGTGATATGAAATCAAGAGGACAAAAAATGCAGGAAAAATTACTAGCTTGCTTACTTTGTGGGAGTTTATAACCACAAATGTTTTATCACCTTCCATATACTAAATACTCTGACTGTTCCTGGTTTCTGGGACTACTCCTGGTAAAGCGCATTACCTAGTTTCTCAAGTCAATTTATTTTCTCTCTCAATGTAGAATTCAGTATACCTAGTGACAGCAAATGTTGCTTCTTATATCTGCAAGTAAATATATTTTTATTGTATTTCATTTTCATTTCACGTGATACCAAAATCAAAGAAAATTATAAATTTGTTCCCCTCTGTGAAAATGTGTTAAGAAATGCCATTACAGATAGTGAATAAATGTGCAAAGACCAGTTGGCAGATGGAATACCATCTGAATACCATCTCTTTGTTGCTTGTAATATAGCTTTCTTTTAACATTAAGAACGCACTATACAGGAATAAATAACTTGAAAAGTGTCAATACTTCTACCTGATAAAGAAAAAAGAAAATTTTAGTATATTTGTATGCAAATTAGATGTTGTTTTCAATAATTCCTACAGTTTCTTTCCTGCTGAATAGTCTAATTGACACAAAGGTAGAACTGAAACATCCTGAGCAAGCTTCCTAACCCATTATTTTATAAGTATGAAGTTATAGAATCACAGAATATCCTGAGTTGGAAGGGACCAGTAAAGATCATCAAATCCAACTCCTGGCTCCACACAGGTCTACCCAGAAATTCAGACCACATGACTAAGAGCATAATCCAAACACTTCTTAAACTCCAGCAGGCTTGGTGCTGTGACAACATCCCTGGGGAGCTGGTTCCAGTGTGCAACCACCCTCTCAGTGAAGAACCTTTTCCTGATACCCAACTTGAACCTCCTCTGTTGCAGCTTGATTCCTTTCCTTTGGGTCCTATCACTGGTCACTAAGGAGAATAGGTTGGTGCCTGCCCCTCTGCTCCCCTTTTTGAGGAAGCTGTAGACTGCAATGAGGTCTCCCCTCAGCCTCCTCTTTTCCAAGCTGAACAGGCCAACTGACCTCAGCCGCTATGTCTGTCCTCTAGTCCCTTCACCCTCTTTGTAGCCCTTCTTTGGACACTCTCCAATAGTTTCACGTCCTTATTGTACTATGGTGCCCAAAACTAGGTACAGTACTTGAGGTCAGGCTGCACCAGTGCAGAGTAGATCAGGACAGTTACTTCCCTCAACCAACTAGTAATGCTTGATGCTTGATATGGTTGGACGTCCTGGCTGCCAGGGCTCACTGCTGGCTCGTATTCAACTGGATATCAATCAAAATCCCAAAATCCCTCTCTGCAGTGCTGCTCTCTAGCGTCTTGTCCCCCAGTCTGTATGTATAGCCATGGTTGACCCTTCCCAGGTATAGAACCCAGTATTTGCTGCTAAACTTCATGTGGTTGGTGATTGTTTATCTCTCCAATCTGTCTAGATCTGTCTAGATCTCTTTGTAAGACCTTTCTACCCTGAACAGTCAACAACTCCTCCCAGTTTACTCAAAATACCTTATAGTCCTACATCCAAATCATTGTAAAGAAATGGCCACAAACTGGAGTGTTGGGGGTGCAGTGGTATTATATGGTAAGGTTTTGGTAGCAGAAGGCCATAGGGGTGGCTTCTGTGAGAAGGACCTAGAAGCTGCCCCGTGTTAGGTAAGGGCCCCACTGCTGACGAGAGCCAAGCCAAGCCAAGACATGTTTGCACCTCGGTGAGAGTATATTTAAGACAGGGAAAAAAAAAAACGCTGCACCACACAGCAGCTGAAAGAGTGAGAGGAGTGAGAAACAGCCCTGCAGGTGTCAAGGTCAGTGAAGATGGAGGGAGAGGGGTGCACCGGGCACTGGAGCAGAAGTCCCCTGTGGCCTGTGGTGAGGACCATGGCGAAGCAAGCTGTCCCCCTGCAGCCCATAGTGTACCACAGTGGAGTAGATTTCCATGCTGCAGCCCATGGAGGAGACCACGGTGGAGCAGGTGGACCTGCACTGATGGAGGCTGCAGCTTGTGGAAGACTCCTGCTGAAGCAGATTCTGGGCTGGACCTGTAGCCTTTGGAGAGGACACCACGCAGGAGCAGTTGACCAGGCAGGTGCAAACTGCCCATGAGGACACAGATTGGAGCAGTTTGCTCCTGAGGGATGGACCCTGTGGTACGGACACATATCTGGATCAGCTCTTAAAAAGCTGCTGCATGTGGGAAGCCCACACCAGGTCAGTTTGGCAAGGTCTGCATCCCAGGGGAGGGACCCCACAGGAGCAGCGGAGAAGAAGCGCTATACACTGACCATAACCACATTTACCCCATTCCCTGGCACCACGTGGGGTGAGGAGGTGGAAGAGGGCAGAAGGGGGAAAGGTGCTTTTGGTTTCTTTCCTTTGTTTCTCACTTCTCTAGCTTGTTAGTAAAAGGCAATAAATCTCACTATCTCCCTTTACTGAGTCTCTTTTGCCCATCATGATAATTGTTGAGTGATTTACCCTTCCTTATCTTAACCCTTAAGCTCTTTTCATCATATTTTCTCCTCATTTCTCATTGAGAAAGGGGAATGAGAGAGTGGTTGTGGTGGAGCTCAGTCACCCACCCAAGTAAAACCACCACGGTTTTAAAAGAAAAGAATTTCAATCAAAGAAAATGAAGAACTTCATTTATGCATATTCTTAGTGTTTTCTTTATTTTTCCTGCCATTCTAACCTTCCCACCAGGTGAAAACAAGGGATAGAGATGTTATTTGAAATAGCTGAGGCCAAGCAAACCATTTAAGTTTATTGAAACTGACCAGGTGAAAGAAAAAGAGTAAATAGTTACATTTTTTACCACTGGTAGTTCAACACTACTGAACTACCTTCTGGCACCTTATTTCACCCTATTTCTCCCACTAATAGTATGGAAAACACACCCATTTATTTATTTGTTATTTATTTATTTATTTATTACAGGTATTTTACTGTGAGTGCTATGCACTTGAAAGTGCTTATTGAATTCTCAGTCATAAAAGTAAAGCAAGGCTTACCATCATACAAAAATAAATAAATAAATAAAAATGGAACAATAATTTTGTGGAGTGCTAAAACCGAAACTTCAAGATCATAGTTGATCTTGGAAATTATTATTGATATCAATAAGATTTAGCATGTGCTGAGGCACATTAATGAAATCCCCAATAGGATCTCTAAAATTCTATTTTAAGCTTTCAACGATTATTGAAGTAAATGTGATCATATAACAATGCACACCTGATGTGAAAATACTTTTTAAACCAATGACACATCTTCAGCAGGGAGATAGATATGGGATTGTTGCATTTCATATGACATTAGAGTGAATATTGTACTTTCAAAACAAGTTTTAGGGGGAAAATAAATATATAAATATCTTTAAAGATTTTAAATTTATTGCCATGCCTAATATATTTCTCCAATAAGCATTATGTATTTAAAATAAAAGAGATGTGAAAATAGAAGATAAGTATATTACAGAAAATAATCAAATACAAGAATCTCTGGAGTTACTATTCACAGATTTCTAAAATTAAATAATGGGAAACAAAGACAAATTTAGTTGTTTTGATTTTTTTGTTGTTTCTTTGTTTTGTTTTCTTTTTCTTTTCCTTTTTTTTTTTTTTTTGTTTTCTTTTTTTTTTTCCCCAGAAATCTTTGATAGGAATATTAACAGGAAAGAAAAGGAAGATAAATGGAAGAGGGAAGGAAGGAAGGAAGGAAGGAAGGAAGGAAGGAAGGAAGGAAGGAAGGAAGGAAGGAAGGAAGGAAGGAAGGAAGGAAGGAAGGAAGGAAGGAAGGAAGGAAGGAAGGAAAAGAAAGAGAGAAAGAAAGAGAGAGAGAAAGAGAGAAAGAAAGAGAGAGAGAAAGAGAGAAAGAAAGAGAGAGAGAGAGAAAAGAGAGAGAAAGAGAAAGAAAGAGAGAGAGAGAGAGAGAGAAAGAGAAAGAGAAAGAGAAAGAGAAAGAGAAAGAGAGAGAAGAGAAGAGAAGAGAAAGAGAAAGAGAAAGAGAAGAGAAGAGAAGAGAAAGAGAAAGAGAAAGAGAGAAGAGAAAGAGAAAGAGAAAGAGAAGAGAGAAGAGAGAGAAGAGAAAGAAGAAAGAAAGAAGAAAGAAAGAAAGAAAGAATGAAAGAAAGAAGAAAGAAAGAAAGAAAGAAAGAAAGAAAGAAAGAAAGAAAGAAAGAAAGGAAAGAAAGAAGAAGAAAGAGAAAGAAAGAAAGAAAGAGAAAGAAAGAAACATCAAGCTTAAATTTACTAATTGGTTGAAAGAACAGACTCTCCTCTCACCATCAACTGTAGAGTTTACACAAGGTTACTGTGAATGTACAGTGTAACAAGGACTGATATTTAGCTCCATAAAGTATAAGCTATGTTTACCTTGATAAAAAAAATAACTTAAGGCACAAATACTCATAAAGGCATTTCATAATGTTCAGGTAATCACTGTTTATATTTTAGTGTATAATTCAGGAGGCAAGAAATATCAACAAAGAGGCTGACGTTCATGGCATTTAATAATGTTTCCATTGTTTTGCTTTGTTTTGTTTTATATTTTTATTCCTCAGGAAAAAAAAAAAAAAAAAAAAAAAAAAAAAGCTCATTTGACTTAATGTTTTAAATGTGTAATGCCTGCTTGCAAATATGAAAAATTCTCTGTGATCTCTAAAATAAACACATAAATGTAAAATTAATGTACTCACAGAAGTGACTTTATTTCACCTGAAAATAATTTTAACATGTACGACAAACTACCTCATCAGAAGGTACTTTAAAGCAGAAACTCAGAAATTCTCTGAGAGTATCCACAAATGTCCCTAGTGGAAGTGAGTGTGCTAGATATCAGGGACAAACATCTCCATAAAGAAGCAGTCAAACAACCGTGTAACCAAGCAAATGTAGGATGTTACCTTCAGTATGTAAAACTTATATTGTTCCGAAAGTTGTGGGAAACCTCTGATCACTGTTAACACATGGCAAGTACCTGCAAGCAGTGAGTATCAGTGATTCTCTCCAATGCTTTTTGAAGTATGGAAACCATATAAAACATTCATGAATTTTCATACATATTTATAAACAGGTTATCTACTTTTCACAGTAATAAGTTAGGCTACAAAGGTAAAAATAAACTTCACAGTGCTTTCCTCTCTTCTGCAGTCTTTTCCAAATGAAAAGATGTTATTTTTGAAATGAAAAGATGAGTGAAAAATGTACTGTCAAGCTCACTGGTGGACACCAATACATAAATATACTAAGCTTCTTCAGTCATTGTGGACTGCACATTTCAGTGTCCTTCTGACTAAGATGTCTAATGTACCAAGGTTATGCAATAAAAAAATAACCAAACAACCAAACAGCAAGAACAGAACAAAACAAAACAAACAAACAAACAAAAAACAGAGATATAAAGAAAAGGTATACTGCAGGGAGAAACAATGCCATGACTGGCATAAAACCCCTCTCTTTCAACTACAGTGCTTCATCAATATCTTCCAAAATAGTATAATAATAAATAAAACAATAAATTTGCATTGCTAAGTGTTTGTAAGTATTTCCTCTTTTTAAATCCCTAACAGAAAGGTGTCATTTACACAACTCTTAGGGGTATGCTCTTATGACAGACATTATTTCATCCACATATGAACAGGGGCTATTATTGCAATCCATTTCTGTGGCTGGGTATCATTTTAAGCAGCTGCTATTTAGTACTTAAACAGCTATTAAAAGCAGCCATGCATGTAAGTGTTTCTGTGAATCAATTAAGCAAGACAGCTCACTGTACTGATGACTCTATGACCTTTGATATGAACATTTTTTCTCTTTGGCATGTCATACTAGTATTTGGGCTACTTATCTGATTTTGTTGAAAGATTCTAGAAACCACCAATTATTTGAACTTGATCTGTGGAATCTCATCTTTACTTCTGTTGTTTTACTGGTTCCAGTACACAGCTGTGTCTCCAGAAACATTTAGAAACCTACAGTGTGTTTTAATCCTATTCTACTGTCATCTAAACACAGAATTTCTACTGTTGTAGATAAAATCTATTTTTGCAAATAATGTTTGGATGAACACATTGTGGATTTAATAATTATCATGTTTATTTCTTTAGGGTTTTCAAAACATATATATAATGCCTAATAACATTTTATAACATTTAAAGTGCTGTAACTTCAGTAAAGAGTTGTTGGATTTTTACAGTGGCATGATACCATTTTATCAGTTACAGAAGAACAGTAATACGGATTCATTTTTTTTTCTTGTGAAAATTGAGTAAATATATCAATCAAAATGATAAAATGCTAAATGAGAAAATGCAAAATGATCAAATGTTCAAAATGATAAAAAGATAAAATTTAAAAGTTCCGGGAAAGACACAGATCATGTTGGCTTTTTCTTTTATAAAACAAGTCCACCTACAAAAAAATATCCTGTGTGTTGAAAAGATGCTGTTTTTAAAATATAAAGATCAGTCATTTATATATTGAGACAATGTACAACTTAAACTTTGATTTTGTACTCTGAATTTGTCTTCCTTCTAGCCTGTGCTAAAGAAACCTAGTGCTGGACTAGCTTGCGCAATGGGAATTTAAACATCTTTTCCTTTGCATATGTAGCATTATCAATGAAATCACAGGTAATACATGAGGAATAGAGAATCCTAGTTTAGCAAAAAATCCTTTGTGAATACTAGTTACAAGAAGCTAGAAATACACATTGTTACCCTAAATGCCTGCTAGATCAGTCCTCAATGAACATGAGAAACATGACATAACATGACATGGCATTGATCTTCTTTTTTAATATTTTGCATCTTTCAATACAGAGCTCTCTGGACAGAAAGTGATTAAAGATGGCTGGAATTGAAGAAAATCTAGCAGAAGATGTAACATAAAATTAAGTGGAATAATTCAAGTACTAGTGAGGAAGCTTTGTCTCAGTCCATTATATTTTAAATACTGTGTGAGATATTTACACATAAAGGGGGAGAGGGAAGGGGAGGGGTAAGGGGAAGGGGAGAAGGAGGGAAAGTGTAATATAAATAATTGATAAAATAGTGGTGTTTGACTCTGTAGAATCTGACTAGAATAAAGACAGCATCCCAGAAAAAAAATAATCCAAGACTACTACAATCTAGCTATCAAAAAATGAAAATTCATTATTATTGTCTTGAATATTTGTTTTAATTTCAGAGACAGCGAAAAAGACAGTACAAAACGGATGTGAAACATTGGAGAGTATCCACAGAAGGGCTACAAAGAGGGTGAAGGGACTAGAGGGGAAGACTGAGGGGAAGACTTCCCTAGAGGGGAAGCAGCAGAGCAGCTAAGGTCAGTTGGAAATTAATTTCTGATCAATTCTACTATGAGAGGATTTTTTATTATTATTATTTATTTATTTATTTATTTATTATAAATAGAGCCCTAAAAACTGGTAAAATTAAGTAGTGATTGAAAATATAATTTTATTTATTTATTTATTTTTACAGTTTTCATGATATGGTTTATTTCTAGTATCTGAATTTAATCACTATTAACACATTCACATCTAAATAGTATCTCATTTCCAAATTGAATTGTGAGCAGTCACAACTTTGAACAGTTAAAAACAGAATTAATGTTACCCCTTGATTTTCACTGGCAGAAATAAAAATGCAGACCCCAATGGTCCATATCAAACTTCATAGCACTGTCTGATGCCTTATGATATTTTATGTAATTAGTGAAAGAAACATTATCCAAAAACAGAGATGGTATTTGGTCATGCTTGTTCTTCTGTTTTCTATTACAGAATGACATATGTACTGTATTCATTATGGTGCTGCTTTGTACATTGATATTCCCTATGTTTTAAAATTGCAGCAAAACAAGTTGTAGTAACAATTGTGAGCAGACAAATTGTGGTCATCTCCCTGGAATTAAATAATGAAAAATGTTATTTTGTAACTGTATATATGAATATTCTTCAAAAACATTCAATAACAAACATATTAGAATATAGAAAAGAAAAAAAAAAAAGAATTTTAAGACAAAAGACAATCTTTTTCTCATATTGTAGAAAATAAGGGCAGTTAAGCAGACAAGCAGACAATATATTGATTAATTCTAGCTTCTTTATCAGTGCTGATGTAAAAACTAAAACTCCTCACACATCTGCCAAATCTGGTGTTTTCCATTAGCTCTACATCTGTCATGATTAAGACACTAATCCAGAACTTTAATGTGTTAAAAATCTAACAACTAGAATTAGAATTAGAGTTAGAATTAGAATTAGAATTAGAATAATTCAGTTGGAAGGGGCTTATAAATATCATCATCCAACTGTCTGACCACTTTAGGGCTAATCAAAAGTTAAAGTATATCATTGAGGACATTATCCAAATTCCTCTTGAGTGCTGACAGGCGTGGGGCATCCACCACCTCACTAGGAAGCCTGTTGCAGTGCTTGACCACCCTCACAGTAAAGTGTTTATTTATTTATTTATTTATTTATTCATTTAATTTTATTTTTTATTCTTTCAGAAGAGGTGCTTCCTAATGTTTAAGTTTGGCCAATCTTTTGTGTTTTTTTTTTTTTTTTTTTTTTTTTTTTTTTTTTTTTTTCAGTTTGTTTTCTCTCTTCCTTTCACAAAATTAAACTATACACTTAAGCAGATTTGCACCTTTTCTATGAAGACAGGCTGTGAGAGTTGAGGTTGTTCAGACAGGAGGGGAAGACTCCAGGGACACTTTATAGAGGCCTTCCAGTACCTAATGGGGGCCTACAAGAAAGCTGGAGATGGCCATTTGCCGAGGCGATCGGCTCTGGGGCAGACGCGTTCTGCAGCGGAGCGGGGGATCGGGCCAGGCAAGGCTAATTTTTCCAGCATCGAGCCTACCTGAGGGAGCCACCAGGACCCAGCAGCCCTCGTGAGGGAGGCTGACAAGGTGTAGGTGGAGCCAGCAGCGACCCCTCCCCAGCCATTCAAAAGCTGCCCCTAGGGAGCTTGAGAGACCAGGAGCAAGGCAAACAGGGCGGGCAAACAGGGCTTGGCACATCAGAAGGGAGTGGTGCGGCAGTTAGCGTGGCAGTTCACGCAGGCAGGGCGAGCAGGAAGGGCAGAGCGCTCCCCCCGCCCATGCGAACACCTCCTTAATGACAGCCGTTAGCTAGGCAATAATAGTCTCCACCAGGCACAGTGCACTCTCCAGGAAGTCGGTACACACCCATACCGACTACCCGTTAAAAAATGCAGCAGTTCAGGTCACCATATGAAAGGAGTGTCTGAGCCTGTTGCTACCATCGGCGGGAGGCAGAGACACTGCGTGACTGAGGTGCGAGCAGGTGGATGACCTGGTCCGCATGGTGGCAGAGCTCAAGGAGGATGTGGAGAGGTTGAGGGATATCAGGGAGTGTGAGCGGGAGATAGACTTGTGGAGTAACTCCCTTCAGGGCCTCAAGGAGAGGTATTGAGGTGAGACACCCCAAATGGGGGTGGACCCCCTGCCCTGTCGCCATCGGGCAGAGGGAGGGGATCTGGGAGTTGAGGAGGAATGGAAACAGGTCCCAGCTCGACATTGCAGGTGATGCCCTCCCCTTCCGGCCCCACCTTCCCAGATGTCCTTATGCAAAAAGTTTGAGGCCCTGGAGATTGAGAGGCCGGTAGCTGAAGAAGAGGTAGCAAGTGTACCCAGGAGGATGCCTAGGGCGAGGAGGTGGACTCCATGCCTCAGGACTGCCTCCACCAAGAAAGACAGAAGGGTTATTGTTGTGGGCGACTCTCTTCTCAGGGGAACAGAGGGCCCTATTTGTCGGCCTGACTCTACGCGTAAGGAAGTCTGCTGCCACCCTGAGGTCAGGGTCAGGGACATTGCCAGGACACTTCCCAATCTGGTTCGCCCCTCTGACTATTATCCTCTTTTAATAGTCCAGGCTGGCAGTGATGACATTGAAGAGAGAAGCCTGAAGACAATCAAACGGGACTTTAGGGGACTGGGAAGTTTAGTGGATGAGGCAGGAGTACAAGTGGTGTTTTCGTCCATCCCTACGGTGGCAGGGAGGGGTACAGCGAGGGCACAGAAAGCCCACCTGTTAAACATGTGGCTCAGGGGCTGGTGCCAACACAGAAAACTTGGGTTTTTCGACCATGGGACACTTTACTCAGCACCCGGCCTGATGGCTGCAGACGGGTCCCTATCTTTTAGGGGAAAACAGATCCTGGGCCAGGAGCTGGCAGGGCTCATTGAGAGGGCTTTAAACTAGGTAAGAAGGGGGATGGGGCTGAAGCAAGAATTGTTGAGGCTGTGCCAGGGGGAATGATAACAAGGCCGGGGGATAAGGCAATGGACCAGCTGAAGTGCATCTACACCAATGCACGCAGCATGGGTAACAAACAGAAGGAGCTGGAAGCCATCGTGCAGCGGGCAGGCTACGACTTGGTTGCCATCACGGAGACGTGGTGGGACCACTCTCATGACAGGAGTGCTGCAATCACTGCCTACAAGCTCTTCAGAAGGGACAGGCAGCACAGAAGGGGTGGCGGTGTGGCTCTCTATATTAGAGAGTCTTTCGATGTTGTAGAACTCGAGGCTGGGAATGACAAGGTTGAGTCCCTTTGGGTTAGGATCAGCAGGGACAACAAGGCTAGTGTCCTGGTCGGGGTCTGTTATAGACCACCGAACCAGGATGAGGAGACGGATGAGGAGTTCTACAGGCAACTGACAGAAGTTGTGAAATCTTCAGCGCTTGTACTCGTGGAGGACTTCAATTTCTCTGACATATCCTGGAAGCACAACACAGCCCAGAGAAAGCAGTCTAGGAGGTTTCTGGAGAGTGTGGAAGATAGCTTCCTGATGCAGCTAATAAGCGAGCCTACCAGGGGTGGCGCCCCGCTAGACCTTCTCTTCACAAACAGAGAAGGACTGGTGGAGGATGTGATTGTCGGGAGCTGTCTTGGGCAGAGTGACCACGAAATGGTGGAGTTCACTATTCTTGATGAGGCCAGGAAGGGGACCAGTAAAACCGCTGTGTTGGACTTCCGGAGGGCTGACTTTAAGCTACTTAGGACTCTGGTTAGTAGAGTCCCTTGGGAGGCGGTTCTGAAGGGCAGAGGGGTCCAGGAAGGCTGGGCGCTCTTCAAGAGGGAAATGTTAATGGCGCAGGAACGGTCTGTTCCCATGTGCCCAAAGATGAGCTGGTGGGGAAGAAGACCAGCCTGGCTGAACAGAGAATTGTGGCTTTAGCTTAGGAGAAAAAGAAGGTTTATAATCTTTGGAAAAGTGGGCAGGCCACTAGGGAGGACTATAAGGATGTTGCGAGGCTGTGCAGGGACAAAATGAGGAAGGCCAAAGCTCATCTGGAGCTCAATCTGGCTACTGCCGTTAAAGATAACAAAAAACGCTTTTATAAATACATCAACACAAAAAGGAGGACTAAGGAGAATCTCCATCCTTTACTGGATGTGGGGGGAAACCTTGTTACAAGAGATGAAGAAAAGGTGGAGGTGCTTAATGCCTTCTTTGCCTCAGTCTTTAGCAGCAAAACTGGTTGCTCTCTGGATACTCAGTACCCAGAGCTGGTGGAAGGGGATGGGGAGCAGGATGTGGCCCTCACTATCTATGAAGAAATGGTTGGTGACCTGGTATGGCACTTGGATGTGCACAAGTCAATGGGGCTGGATGGGATCCACCCAAGGGTACTGAGAGAACTGGCAGAGGAGCTGGCCATCACTATCCATCATTTATCAACAGTCCTGGCTACTGGGGGAGGTCCCAGTTGACTGGCGGCTAGCAAACGTGACACCCATCTACAAGAAGGGCCGGAGGACTGACCTGGTAAACTACAGGCCTGTCAGTTTGACCTCAGTGCCAGGGAAACTCATGGAGCAGATTCTCTTGAGAGTCATCACTCAGCAGTTGCAGGGCAAGCAGGTGATCAGGCCCAGTCAACATGGGTTTATGAAAGGCAGGTCCTGCTTGACGAACCTGATCTCCTTCTATGATAAAGTGACATGATGGGTGGATGAGGGAAAGGCTGTGGATGTGGTCTACCTTGACTTCAGCAAGGCTTTTGACACCGTCTCCCACAGCATTCTCCTCAAGAAACTGTCTGCTTTTGGCTTGGACTGGCGCACGCTTCGTTGGGTGGTTAGCCAGGCCCAGAAGAGTCATGGTAAATGGAGTCAAGTCCAGTTGGAGGCCAGTCACTAGTGGCGTCCCCCAGGGCTTGGTGCTGGGGCTGGTCCTCTTTAATATCTTCATCAATGATCTAGACGAGGGCATTGAGTGCACCCTCAGTAAGTTTGCAGATGACACCAAGCTAAGTGCGTGTGTCAATCTGCTTGAGGGTAGGAAGGCTCTGCAGGAGGATCTGGATAGGCTGCACTGATGGGCTGAGGTCAATTGCATGAAGTTCAACAAGACCAAGTGCTGGGTCCTCCACCTGGGGTGCCATAACCCCAAGTAGAGCTACAGGCTGGGAGATGAGTGGTTGGAGAGCTGCCAGGCAGAGAAGGACCTGGGAGTGATGGTTATTAGTCGGCTGAGTATGAGCCAGCAGTGTGCTCAGGTGGCCAAGAAGGCCAACAGCATCCTGGCTTGCATAAGAAACGGTGTTGCCAGCAGGGCTAGGGAGGTGATTGTCCCCCTGTATTCAGCCCTGGTGAGGCCGCACGTCGAGTACTGTGTTCAGTTTTGGGCCCCTCGCTACAAGAAGGACATCGAGGTGCTTGAACGGGTCCAGAGAAAGGCGACGAAGCTGGTGAGGGTCCTGGAGAACAAGTCCTACGAGGAGCGGCTGAGGGAGCTGGCCTTGTTCAGCCTGGAGAAGAGGAGGCTCAGGGGCGACCTTATCGCTCTCTACAGGTACCTCAAAGGAGGCTGTAGCGAGGTGGGGGTTGGTCTATTCTCCCACGTGCCTGGTGACAGGATGAGGGGGAATGGGCTTAAGTTGCGCCAGGGGAGTTTTAGGTTGGATCTTAGGAAGAACTTCTTTACCGAAAGGGTTGTTAGACATTGGAACAGGCTGCCCAGGGAAGTGGTGGAGTCACCATCCCTGGAAGTCTTTAAAAGACGTTTAGATGTAGAGCTTAGGGATATGGTTTATTGGGGACTGTTAGTGTTAGGTCAGAGGTTGGACTCGATGATCTTGAGGTCTCTTCCAACCCAGAAATTCTGTGATTCTGTGATTTTATCAGGGATTGTAGCAAAGGGACAGGAAATACTGGTTATAAACTAAAAAAGGGTAGATTTAGAGTAGATATTCAGAAGAAATTCTTTACTAACAAGCATTGAACATTGAGGCATTATTACCTAGCAGATATTTTTCCTTTGAGGAAACTATTTTATAGTTTAAGGAATAAATTTTCACTCTTTCTCTCTGGATGTAGCACAAGAAAAGACTCAGAGAGCAGTTTAGCACCAGTGCTTGCAAAGTTTTGAGTATTACACCATTATATTAAAGGCTACTGTCTGATTATTTCTCTCAACAGACCATCTGCAATTGTGGACATCCAAAATGCAGCAAATTCCAAGGAAAGAAAAAATTTTAAGGACCACAAAATATTAGTTCTGGGAAGAGCTTTGAGATGAATAGCAGTGAAAGCCGAAGACACTGAATTTTGGGTGTATTGATATATACAAATCATATTATACATGCAAGTGGACCAATAGTAAATTGAATATAGAAATTACTGCAAACTTTTTCATGATAAGATACAACACTTTTAAAATGTCATATCATTTCAGAAGATACAGCATAGCTTCTCTGACAGCCCGAAAAATTAAACAGATATCATTAATCCTGAACTGATAATATAACATAATTGGCAATATAATTCCAGTGATCGGTATTATATTTACTTCTAGACTAGTAAATGTTAAAAACATCGATTCATTGCATCTGTAAAAATAAATAAATAAATAAATATATAAATAAATAAATAAATAAATAAATAAATAAATAATAACATTTTTAACCCTATTTAACAGATAGAGAAACTTGCCTATATCAATGGTCAATCTCCATGACAGGAACTAAAACCAGTCTCACGCAAATTACTATCCTGTAAGCTACACAGTCAACACAGTATTGAACTATTAAGAAAAGTTTGTTCTGACATTTTCTACAGCCTGCCCCCTGAGAATGATAATTTTACTCTTCAGCCTTCTTTCAGAAATAAACAGCAGATCCAGATGCAAAGTTCAGCTCCTGCTTTTACAGACTTTAATAGTTTTTGATTGCTGATGCATGTACTTTGCCCATCATAAATTAAACAAGGGAGACAGATTTCTACCTGAAGAAGCATGTCTGTCAAATGTGTGGTTAGCATGGTGTTTTTCATAAAATTCTGCTACGGATGGCTAACATGCTGATTAATGGATTTTAAGGAGGAATGTGTAGTTTTGAAGGATAAGTATTCTTTCTAATTTAGCAACCAAAAAATTGTTAAGATTTTTTTTTTTTTTTTTTTTTTTTATTCCTGCAAATGTATGCACATTTATTTAGGGATGGTATATTAATAAATGACAACTGCTGCAGAATGTAGTCTAGCATTAAATTAAATACATTTCATGACCTGCTCGCTCAAAATGCATTATCTTTTAATATATTATGCATGCAAATATCATATAGTGACACTACTTAAATGACAATCGTAAAGTCCTGTGCAAAAATCAAAGCCTGTTTGTCTGATGAGTTAAAAAGAAAAAAAAAAAAAAAAAAACTTGAATTATTTATAAGAAGGATATTATTTGATAATATTACTATTTTGTATAATTGCTTTAGCACTTCAAAGTGTTTTTCTTTCAAAAG
The DNA here is from genome assembly GCF_963932015.1 of Anas acuta. Classification (NCBI taxonomy): domain Eukaryota; kingdom Metazoa; phylum Chordata; class Aves; order Anseriformes; family Anatidae; genus Anas; species Anas acuta. The sequence continues at coordinate 27,364,869 of NC_089017.1, forward strand.
GAATAAAAAAAAAAAAGGTGCTTGGCTCTCTATCAGAAAAATAACAAATAATAATTAGGACATTTTGGCACGTGTTATATGACCAAAAATAATAATAATAAAAAAAAAAAAAAAAAAAAAAAACAAGTATGGAATGGAGTCCTTAAGATATTCTTTGCTTTAGAACACTAATAATGATGTAATACATGCTATTAAAATCATTTCTTACAGTCCTTAAGTTATGGAGATTCTACAATCTACACAGTCTATATTCACTGTTGAAAAACTCTTGCCTAAATTCCACATATAATTATGGTACTTCTCCTAGCTTCCACAGGCAGGAAAAGTATTTTTTTTTTATTATTTTTTTTTTTCAATCTGTTCTCACTGACTGCTTTCTGGACTTTCAAAATATTTTTCTATGTATCTCTAGATCTTTCTATGGATCACCTTTTCCCTGGAATTCTGTTTCCAGAGCTTGTCTTACTTCATCTATCAAGATAGTTCTTCCTTATTGTGTACTGATGGAACTTTTTTATTCCTGAGTGTATTTTTTTTTAAACGTGTTTATGTTGAAGTACATTATATAGACGAAGCCCAATATTTCCAACATTACTTTAATCCTTCATTCAATCCTCCTAAAACTCTTCTATCATGGTGATTTATTTTTTTTTCTGCATAACTTTTCTTCCTTTTTTTTTTTTTTTTTTCCCGCATAATGAATTTAGAGGATTATTTGATCTATGCCCACCTCACAGTGAATACTTGATGTCTGTTTTGACAATACATCTATAATAGCTATTTTTTCAGCAAGGTTACCCCCCAAAAATTTAACATTGTTATGAATCATTCACCTAGATAACAGCTGTTCCTAATTTGTCCTCATGCAGGACAAATGTCTTACTACAGTACAGTTATGACTTTTTTTTTTTTTTTAAAGGTTAGTGTGCTCTAGGAGGAAATTGAATTGGTTTGACATTATATGTTTAGAAAAAATTCAAGTTCACAGTTTTCCTTCTACTTGTATTCCCCCAGGTGCATAAATACAATTTATTTTGTTATCTATCCCATTGTTTTTCTGAAACCTGAAGTTAGAGTTGCAAGCCTATAGTTCTTTTGCTACTCTTTTTAAAAGCCTGAAAGTAGTTTCATTTTTCAGTCTTGAACCTCATTTACTCTATATATTTTCTCAAAGACAAATGTTACTGAATGTGGGAACATGTCAGATACCTGAAAAGAACATTTTTTCTTTTTTTCCATATTGTCCTACTCTCCTACACTTCCATATTACCCTTCACCCTTATCTATGTAACTACACCCACAGTTACCTTCTAGGAAGTAAAAAAAAAAAAAAAAACACAACAACAACAACAACAAAAACAATTCTGCATTCTCATCATAATAAAAATTATTATGTTTATATGAATAAATACGACATATTTTATATATATACATGTATATATAATATATATAATTGAGTATATAAAATACATGGCATTTATATAGATATATACATAAAAATCAAGGACTTCTGCATCAGGAACTGAAAATAAGTCTACTAAGCAAACATACCACAATTATTCCTAGAAGTATTTTTAAGAATTTACTGCCTCAGAGTTGGAGATGACTTTCTACAATTCCAGTCTTCATAAACTTGAAATCACCTCTTGTTCACACTGAGATTAGTACCTTGCGCAATTTTGGACCCGGAACAGAGGAAGTAGTTGGGAACACAGAGTAAGAACATACACATAGGAAATTATTATTCCTCCCTGGAAAAGGATAAATAAGTTTTAAGCATAAATAATTCTTAGGTATATTTTATACTTTTCTATAAAACAAGAAATGTTATAAAAATTTTAATAGACTTTTATTTAGGCATTTTAAAAGTGTAAATGAGAAGCTTTTTAATTTCCATGCTGTGTGCACATGTATCAAAATATTTCTAATAATTTCCATTCTAATGATTTTATTAAATACATTTTTGTTGTGGTTGTTGTTATTTTTCCCAGAAATTCAAGGGTTTGCTTTTACATCCTTTCTGGAACTTCTAAGTCATATTCAGTATCTTTGAAGAAAATGAAGCAATTGGATTCCAGCTAAATGAAAGTACATTAAAAAATGTTGTAATTTATTTTTATAATATTTTGTATAAAGAAAAAAATATTTTTTCTATATAAACCTTTTGTCAGATTCATTATTTCCTATGGAATTAACATCTAATAATCCTAATAAAATTAAAATTTAATGATTTTTAATATTCTAAATAAAAATTATAATACACCCTGTTCTCTGCATCTGTATGTTTGGTGATACATAGTCAACTTTATTGAGCCATCACACACTGATTATTTCAACACATAAAATAAAATCACATGATGCTTTTTAAGTTTTAGAATAGTGTTAATAAAGAGAGGGAGGGGTCTAGACAAATGACCTGAGACTTCAGGAATGCATCTTTGATGTGGCAAACAAAACTAATGAAACAATATGATAAAGGAAATTAATTGTGATATATGTAGGCTTTGAATTAGAATTCAAAGCTATATGTTGTTTGACAGTCCTACTACCTCGATATAAACAGAATGATTCTTCATTTGAAAATCTGATACTTCATATTTAAGTGAAAATGTATTTAACAGTATTTACAGTAATAATATAACTGCACACCAATGCACACCAATTACAAGAATACACATAAAGAGACTGCATATACGGTAATGTTTATTTAGACAATGTACAGGTTGTGGAACTTCTCAGTTTGTAACAAATTCAGATTTTCTACCTGAAATTTATTATCCAAATATTTCACTTGGGATTTTTCTGTTTCATTACAGACATAGCAGATTTGGTTTCCAAATCAGTGAACAGTTCTAATGTTGCATTTCCTATATAGTCCATATTCTTATTATTGCAATACTGAACTAGGTTTAAATGTACTAAAATATGCATATAGGTGGCATTAAAGGACCATTTCTTCCCCAGACACTTTAAAACTCATTTGGAAGTGCTGGAACACGTACATATGCATATGTAAGTGTATATATATATATATTAAAAAAATAATATATATATATATATATATATATATATATATATATATATATATACACAAATATATATATATAATACATATATATATATACAAATATATAAATGTATATATATATACATTATGTGTGTATATATATATATATATATACACATTTTTTAATTTTTCTTTTTGCCTGATGATACTTCAGTAAGTTAATGTGAAAAATAATATCTCAGTGGGAAAATGTCAAATAAAAATCCCATTAAAATTATACATCTTAGACATGGTCGTATCTTTTAATTAAATCACTTTGAAAAAGCAGATCCGAACTTAGTTAACTTTGAGGTACCACAGTGGAAGTTCTATTGATTAAGCAGAAGATCAAAGAAAGAATGGAACTGCAGTGGCTGGTAAGTTACTTAAAAGCTGTTTTGATTAAAGAATGTTAGCTAATATTGAATTTAATTGTGTTAGAGGCAGCACCCCACTGGTAATAAAGCTGGCAGATACAGTTAGGATGTCCTTTACAAGTTGTATCTACATTTGATTGATTATATGTAGTTTTGGACACAGGTTTACACTACAGAGAATCAAGGAAAAAAAAATAAATTTAACTGTAATTTAAAATTTATGCAGAAAAAGAAACTTATATTCAAAGAAAATTAAAAAGGGAAAAGGAGAAGGAGAAGGAGAAGAAGAAGGAGAAGGAGAAGGAGAAGGAGAAGGAGAAGGAGAAGGAGAAGGAGAAGGAGAAGGAGAAGGAGAAGGAGAAGGAGAAGGAGAAGGAGAAGGAGAAGGAGAAGGAGAAGGAGAAGGAGAAGGAGAAGGAGAAGGAGAAGGAGAAGGAGAAGGAGAAGGAGAAGGAGAAGGAGAAGGAGAAGGAGGACAGGAGGGTGAAGGGGGGATGGGAAAGGAGAGCAAGAGGGAGGAGAGGAGGGGGAGGGGAAGGGAGGGGAAAGTTTTGTGAATTATAAATGTTTCAACAGTTTTGTCATTAGAAAGCAGAACTCCATTATTTTAAACTTGTTTTTATACGTTTATACATTTGTAAGTACAAGGTTATACATTTGCTATTATTTTTCTTTTTAAAAAAGTACCTACTTGATTTTGAAAATCTTTTAGCAATGGAAACTATTTGCACCAGGATTTGACCATTCAGATTCACTTTATCAACTTGAAATTAAATGAATTGTAATTGTTTTCAATGCCTCAACATCATGGTTGTTATTTACATCACTTTGTTTTATCAGTCTTTCTAAAATGTGTACTAGAGTGTTCAATCTTGTTCAACTGATCCTCCTAAAACTTGTATTAGAATGGGAATTTCCACCTTTGGAAACTTGTGTTTCTAGTAAGTCCTATACAAAGTGTGCATTGTGATGATGATTGACCCAAATACTGGGTCATTTTTTTTTTCTGAGTGCTTTATTTTCCAGAATGTGCACAGATTCTTCTTTAGATTTTGCTTTTTCTATTATAGTGTTGACCACTGAAATATAATTGATCTTCTGCCTCAAAATTCCTGCTGTTTCATGAGCTTTGTTATGATTCAACATAATCTATTTCCCACTGATGCTGGAAAACATAATAAGGTCACAGCAGGGAAGCTTTAGCTTCATTAAAACACATTATTATAAAAAAAAATAAAATGATCTAGGGTAAATTGGTTTTGTCCTTGTGGTACAGTTTGCATATATCCACATTAATCTGAGTATATAAAGCAGCAATAAATTTGCCAGCCTTACTGCATTACAAATTAGCCTCCTTATCTTTTATTTCACAATAGGAACCTCTAGTGGCAGATGGAGAAATCAATATTTCACATTTCAGGTGGTATCTACCCTTGTTGGGTAAAATATTAAACCTTTCTGCAAGAGATAGGAAAAACAAATCAAATATAAAGAAAAAAAAAAAAAGGTTATTAAAAATGTTTATTTCTGTCTCTAAATTGTATTTAATTCTCTGCTTGTGTCCAGTAAGTGTACATCAGTGTTATTTAAAAGAAATAAGCAAATAAGGAAATTAATTATAATTTGAAGTCAGATTTTCATTTATCACACAAACCCATAATAGAGGGACTGTGCATAAAGATTTAAGGTAGGAAATCAGTGATTGTTCTATTAATCTAATTTAACTGATACTAAAGTCTGACAGAGTGAATCACAGGTTGTAGTCAGTAAGTCATATCAATTCATTACTACTTTCAAGGTTTTCCTTTCTCTCTTTCTCTTTGCCTTCAGCTGCTAACAAATGATAGGCTTTTACAGTTCAATTTTTCAGTTTATTTTTGACTGCTTTTAATTAAATTTGATGGCCTGCTTCTGCACCAGTGAAGTTATTGGAGTTGCAAAGCACTTTGCCATTATAATGACTCCCTTGATGTCTGTTCATTATTAACTGCTTTTCAAAAGTGTTTTTCTCAACCCTCATTTTATAAATATTTTAATAACTGTGAATTTCTATAACATAAATATCTGGACACTAGTGATAGGAATTCTGATGCCTATTTAATAAGTTTTACATAATAATATGATTTTTAAATAAAGCTATGCATTATAATATTAATTGGAAAAGTGTTGTCCCTAAATCATGTTACTTGTCAGTGTCAGCACAAATTGTAGTAATATTTCAAAGCAGCAGTAATCAATAAATTAGTCACTAGTTTATGAACTATTGCATGTGTGGGTATATTTTTCACTCATTTTAATTATTCAGAACAACAGATAAATAAGTAAATCCTATAAAGATCACTTCTGATCTTTGCACTATGATGTTGAAGTGATATTACTCACCTTGAATGTCTTCTGAAACTAACTTACATTTTTAATACAAAGTTACCTGTAAAAATAAGTTAGAACAAAGGGAAGGAAAGGGTTTTTTAATTACTAGCAATTTGAGCAATGTGAGAAAAAGACTCCTCATGAGGTATGTAAGAGGCCTAAAATTGTTCAATAGACAGAACTTTAGTTCTTAAATAAAAGACATTTCTTTGTTGTTTAATGGGGTGGCTACTTGCCCCAGTGCCCATGGTCAAGGAGACTTAGAAATAAATAAATAAATAAACAAGAAATCACATGCTTCTGAATATTAAAGAACAGAACCTGCCTATCCTTTCTCATACTGATAAGTGCCTTCTTCTGCAAAGGTTCTCATCAACTCTCATAAAAATTCTTACTGGAGAGCTGCATTTACTGTGAGTAATAGAGGTAAAAAAAATAGAGGTAAAAAAAATAGAGGTAAAAAAAAAAAATGCCTTTTGAATTCTGAAAACCAAAAATAAGAGGTAGCTGGACATCTGGTTCTGGAAGCTTAGATGTATTTTAGAACATCCTTTTAGAAAACAGTAATTTTAAATTGCAAACTGGCTATTTCCTTGGTATAATACATATCTGTGGCGTAATGACCACATGGACACCAGGTTTCTTTAAGAATCTATAATTTCACAGAATCACAGAATTGTCTAGGTTGGAAGAGACCTCAAGATCATTGAGTCCAACCTCTGACCTAACACTAATGAGTCCTCCACTAAACCATATCCCTAAGCTCTACATCTAAACGTCTTTTAAAGACTTCCAGGGATGGTGACTCCACCACTTCCCTGGGCAGCCTATTCCAATGCCTAACAACCCTCTCAGTAAAGAAGTTCTTCCTAATATACAACCTAAAACACCCCTGGCACAACTTTAGCCCATTCCCCCTCATCCTGTCACCAGGCACTTGGGAGAATAGACCAACCCCCACCTCGCTACAGACTCCTTTAATATACTTATAAAGAGCAATAAGGTCATCCCTGAGCCTCTTTTTCTCCAGGCTGAACAAACCCAGCTCCCTCAGCCACTCCTCATAAGAGCTGTTCTCCAGACCCCTCACCAGCTTCGTCACCCTTCTCTGGTCTCGCTTGAGCACCTCGATGTCCTTCTTGTAGCAAGGGGCTCAAAACTGAACACAGTACATGAGCTGTGGCCTCACCAGAGCTGAGTACAGGGGGACAATCACTTCCCTAGTCCTGCTAGCAACACTGTTTCTTATACAAGCCAGGATGTTGTTGGCCTTCTTGGCCACCTGAGCACACTGCTGGCTCATATTCAGCTGACTATCCACCGATACTCCCAGGTCCTTCTCCGCCAGGCAGAGGCAGAGGGCATAACTTCAACTTTTTTGTATTGAGAACAGTCTCCCTTCTTATACCATTTGCTCTACAGCAGTACTTTTCCACTAACTATTCATTGGTCAAACAACTTTGCCCAGCAACCTCAAACACCCAGCGACTTCCATGTCTTAATGACTGGAGAACATGCAGTCTGAGGTGGCAAGGCATCTGAATCACTCTTGTTTGTTCCTTCTAAACACTTTACATTCCTGCTGGCCTCATCGTTAAGAGTCTGATGTTATTGCCAGCCATGGGGCTTGTTGACCCCCATGGCCACAATTCCACACAGCTTCCAGAGTACTTTCTCATTGCACAGGACTAAGTCCTAAAGTAAAACAAGAAGAATATATATTTTTTGTTTCTTCCATACCTGGTGCTTTCTGCTACTGGTTGTACCAGCTACAGCATTTCCTTTTTTTTTTTTTTTTTTTTTTTTGTTTCTTCACAAGTTTTGTGTTAAAAGGTGTTTTAGGATGGTGACATATAGTGTCAAGAACACTTCTTATTTTCTATCCCATGCAGGGTGGCATCCCTGCCTACGGTGGGGGCATTGGAACTAGATGATCCTTAAGGTCCTTTCCAGCCTGAGCCATTCTATGTTTCTATGATCATGTAAAAATCTTTAAAATTATTTAAAATTCTTCAGAAAGGTTAGTTTAAAGTAGACACAATTCCTCTACAGAGGTTTAAAAGCCAAATGGCCTTAGTTTGTTTAAGATCAATTTAATTAATGACTTGAAGTAAGTATATACTTGAGATGTTCAGTTGACAACTGAATATAAAAGGAAGGCATAGAAATTTTCTGATGTAACAATTGAAAAATATAGCAATATAATTATCTATTTTAAGAATATGAATAGTATGAATACTACACTTCTATGACTGTAACACAGACAGCTGTATTAGGTTTAATGTTGACAACTGTGGTGAACTTTTGACCTTACAGACCTGGGACCACTCTAACAATTTACACACAATTCTGATGTACTCTAATTTCTGCATACTTAGGGTTATGAAGTAAGTTTCATATGAGTCAGTTCTGCTCTATTCTTTCACTTTTTTTTTTTTCTTCTTCTACATCTTAATATTCCTTGACATATTACAAAGATAAAAGATGTGATAACCTTAATTTACCCATATTTCATAGATTCTTATTTGTTGTGGATGGAAATGATACACACTTCATTTGTAAGAGAAGCAGTAATGTTTTTTATTTATATAATGTGGTGATCTAACAAAGCTTAACAATGATTTTGCAGGATTTGGGATGGCAAGATATATCTTTGCCATCATACATATTACTTGTATATACTTATATTACTTGTACATATGGATAACTTGTATATCTACTGTATTGAGGACAAGGTCATACAAATTGTCAGGAGAACCTCCTGCTGGGCCATGAGGTTTAGAACAGACCACTTGGCATTATAAGTTCCTTCTCAAAGGAGAGCCTAGATTCAGCTGGATCCAAACTTAGTCCCAGATTTGGTCAACAGTTTATGTCTAAAGGACTCCTTGTTTTCTAAACTCCTTGAATCAAAGAGGTAAGGATCTCCTGTGGTGCAGCAGAATCCACACCTAGTCCCAGACTTGGTCAATGGTTTATGTCTATAGCATTGTATGTGCACAAAATGGTTTAGATTACTTAGCTAAGAGTTTGGGAGGGGGAGGAAAATGTGCATAATCAATCTAAGATACACTCTTAGTGAAATCTAAACTTAGTGAAGTTTAAACTTACAAAACTTAGTACTCTATTAATCACTTACTAAGAATCTGCTGTGGCAAAGAATCTCTCACAAAGAGTAAGGAATCTGTGCAGCGGGTGTAACCTTGAGGTGCATACCTACTCAGTAGGATATCCTGTCATAAAGCCTGCTGTATGAGCTTAGTGGGCTCTTGGGATACTTCTTATTTATGGTGTAAGATAATCTATTGCCTCATAGTCATATTTACATACCAACAACTGTTAGTTTCTTCCAAATTTGTCTTGAGTTGGACATTGACCAGCTCTGTGGTCAGGTGAGCAAATTGATCAGCTAGACCTTTGGCTACTGTGTATTATCTGTTTCCATCTGAATCCACACTGAGATGATTGCAGCCATCACAACTGGACACATTTATCACAAATGCCACCTGCAGTTATCACTTGAGCATGATCCTGACTTATGTTTGAGCAGGGATTTAGGTGAAAGGCCAGGTTGGTGTGAGGGAAGAGCACACCATCACAGTATATTTGGTAATATTAATATAGCAGCCATGATTTTTCACCAAGTGGTATCCCATTTGTCTAAATAAGTCCTCCAGAAATGTCATAACACTGCATCATAATACCCATCCATCATGACCTTGTTGCCCATTATCACAGGAAAATCACCAGTTTTCTGGACTTGCTGATTATCCAGCTTTTTACAAAGAGGTATACTAACCACTTTAAAAAGAAGACAAATAAACTGGGAACATTCCCATATATTATTTGCAGTTGGTTACTTCTCCAATTCTAAGTTCAATCCTTTTCTAAAGGAAGAATAACTTTTACTGGCTGTTCTCAACTAAAAAAAATCTAATAAAAAAATAAAAATAAATAAAAAAGGAACTTCACATTTAAAGTAATGATTTTTAAGTTTCCAGAGAATCATTGAATCTTAAGTAATTCATGACTCATTTTGTGTCAACCGATGTTCTCTTTCTAGTTAACAGTGGATAACCTTTCTAGTCAGACAGGAGAGAGAGATTTTTGCCATCTGATTAGACCTACACTGAACATCCTAGCACAGAAGGTCCAGACCACATGTCGTTTGCACCCCTGAGAAGCAGAACACAGCAGCTGAAGTGAAGAGAGAAAACTGTAATCATTCACAGATTTTGGTTCCACTGTCTTTGTAACCAAACTTTGAACACTGCCATGCATCTATTACATCATCTCTCAGTCTCCCCTTTACTGGACAACCTGAGTCCCAACACCTGGAATTTGAAAAAAATACCTCTATATCAGTATAAAAAACATAACCATATCCACCACAAACTAAAAGTTTAATTTGCATCAAATAGGAATAGGTTAACACTGAGATAGTCTGTCCTAAAATACTGAGTTTCACCGCGGAGGCCTGAAACTCATCAGGCCAGGATCATCAGAAAAGACCTTAAAACACAAACACAACAAAACAGGCACATTATTTGCCCTCTTGTAAAATTGCTGAGCTTTTCACAACCGTTGCAAATGTTTTAAGAATAGAGATCAGGTGTTATATCTTCTGCTAATATGCTTTGAAGCGGTGAATGTTTAAATGTGGTTTTTGCCACAGTAAGCAATGATGTGTTTGTGTGTATGTAGGCTGCTTGTCACTCTGACTGGCAATATTTGTATGCTAATGATATATTAGAGAACAGTAAGTCAATTTAAATTGCTTTTTAAAAATACATACAAATCAAACTACAATGGCTTGGGACTTTTTAAGACTAATCTAAAACAGAGAGAGGGTTCTGGTCCAATGTTTGATTTATGTTAACTGCATGTAGTGGTTTTAGTCAGCTGGGCAGCTGAGCTCCACCACAACCACTCTCTCACTCCCCCTCTTCCAAGGGAAAGGGGGAGAAAATACAATGAAAAGGGCTCAAAGGCTGAGGACAGGGAGATCACTTGACAATTGTCATCACGGGCAAAACAGACTCAACACTCAGAAATAATTAATGTCATTTATTACCTATTACTAACAAGCTAGAGCATTGAGAAACTCAAAACAAACTGAAAACAACTTCTGCCGAATCCATCCTCTCCCACGTCCTCCCCCCAAATAGTGCTGGGGAATAAGGAATGGGGGTTGTGGTCAGTTCATAGTGGTTTGTTTCCACCACGCCTTCACTGTCACTCTCTTTGCCTGCTCCAGCATGGGGTCCTTCCCATGGGATGTCATCCTTCCCAAACTGATCCTGAGTGGGCTTTCCACAGGCAGCAGCTCTTCAAGAACTGCTCCAAATATGGGTCCATACCACGGGCTCCATCCATCAGGTGCACACTGCTCCAAACTGAGTCCCCCATGAACAACAGCTCCTTCCAGGTCACCTGCTTCTGCATGGGCTTCTCTCCATGGCCTACAGCTCTGGCCTGGAGTCTGCTCTGGCAGGGGTTCTCCATGGGCCACACTTCGGGTCACACCCACCTGCTGCAGCATGGGCTAGTCCATGGGCTGCAGCTTGGAAATCTGCTCCGCTGTGGAGCAGGCAGGGTTTTTATCCTGCATCGGGGCCACTCGAGGCAGCCGAAAGAGCCATTTGGACCCGGCAGCCCCCAGGAGGGCAGCTGACAAGGTGTGGGTGGAGCCAGAAGTGGTGGGCTATTTAAGTCAGGTATAGCCACTGTTTTACAGTTGTTTGCTGAGGTGATCAGCTCCAGTGCAGAAGAGGATGATGGCGGGCAGGGGACACTACAGGCAGCTGAGGGAACTGTCAGGACCCAGCAGCTCTCCAGGGCAGCTTATGAGGTGTGGGTGGAGCCAGGAGCCATCTCCCTGCTGTACAAAGGCAGCTGCAGGGGAACACGAGCAACCATTAACCTGCCTGAGACTATATTTAACCTGCTTAGATGTAACGTCATTTCTGCAAATGACCATATGACTATTCCTGTTTTTTTTTTTTTTTTAAAACTCCCTCCCCTCCTCACCTTTTGTGTATTGTGTATATAAATAGCATCTGCATTTAACTTCATATAATTAGTAGAACAAAGTTATTCTGTATCAAATTGTCCGTGGCTCTAATATAGTGATTTAGTGAAGGCAACTACAGGACAGATAAAAAAGCAGAGGTCTTGGAAATGTGGGCAAATGATGGAGTATAAAGAAGCACAGGCAGGACATAAGAAAAAGAGGCTCAGCCTGATACTGGAGACCTACAATTACAAACAAACCACCAAAATTCTGCTAAATAAGTACAGACTTCTGAGCTGTGCAAAACCAGACAGAATTAAAAAAAAAAAGCAAAAAAAAAAAAAAGCATCATAAAAGACACATACTCTACATATGAATAACACACCGTACAGTCAATTTAGGTGTAATGCCAATGAAGAAATAGCAATGTTTAAAAAGTTTTAGCAAAAGAAAAATTGCTGTCATATAAATTCTAGAGTGAGTGGGAAGAAACCTTCTACCTCAACAGACTCATCCCAGCAAAACAGTCAGGATGCTAATTGATATCACTACCTTCTCCCAACCCCAAACCAAAGTCACCAATCATAGAACCTACAAGAGCCATGAAAGAGTTCAGGGGTAAGTACTAGGAGAACATGTGTAACAGTTTTATCTGTATTATTATTATGAAGACCTCTAACACTATTTTTTATTATTATTTACTCTTTCTTTCCTTTTGTGAAATAAATAGGTCTGGACTAATAATAATATTTTGTTTAGACTGTAAATATTTTTAAATCTCATTACATTAAGCTACATTAATTTTAATATTAAATAAATTATTTTTAAATGCTAATTATACTAACAATAATTTATTGTCTTTACAAATAAGATGTGTTATTTTTTCACCCATAGCAAGATTTTAGCTGTACAATCAGTCACATTAGCACACTGCCATAAAGACTGCATAGCCAGATGATGTAGTTGAAGTTAGATACTGGTGTAATCTCCACGCAGATGGCAACTCTAACAAGTTTCTTACTGACAGCATATAAACAGAGATTTTCACAAGCTAAACATTTTGTTAAATCTGGCAGCTTTTGATAGGAATGGAGCAACACCAAACCATAGCCTTGTAAAACACCACTCCATTTTCCAGCAGGAAAAGCAATAGCTTATCTTTAGGAAAAATGTAATTTAAAAATAAATAAATAAATAAATAAATAAATAAATGAAAATCATGGGCAAAACAATACGTTTTTTTTCCAATCATCGCCTGGGCAATGACTGAATTGTTTTAACTGAAACTTTAATTTTGACTCTAGACAAATGCTTTGTGTTAATAAGTGTCAACCTGAATAACAGCTCAAGTTTGGTAGGTAAAATTCAGCTGAAATCAGTATTTTAGAAAACGGAAACTGAAACAACACATATATAGAGAAATATATATGTGTATATATATATATATAATTACATGTAGAAAATAAATTCTAGGCCGCAATCCTAAAACCAGAATAAGATTACATTAACACTTGCTTCATGTTCCACATGACAGAACCAAGCTTATAGAACCAAGGACATTTTAGCCTCTCATAACAGCTGAGTCAAACTGTCCAAAGGGATATTCCATACCATAGGGCATCATGCTTAAGAGTAAAACTGGGAGGAGCTGGGCAGGGGGATTGGTAGGAGCAGGGTAGGAGGACATGGCTGCTGCTTGGGAACAGGATAGGCATAAGTCTCATCTGGTGAGAAATTGCATTCTGCATCACTTGTTTTGTATAATAATAATAATAATAATAATAATAATAATAATAATAATAATAATAATAATAATAATAATCTATGTCCTATTAAACTGTTGTTATGTCAACACACAGGGATTTGCATGTACTCTTTTTCTTCAACTGTCTTCCTCATCCCACTAAGGGTGATGGTAGTGAGCAAACAGCTGTGTGGTTCTTAGCTGCCTACTTTCCTAGTTAAATATATTAAATCATATTAAATAGTTAAATAACAAATTATATTGTTGTTGTCTATGTACTGTGTGTTGTTTCAAATTAGGAGTGATGCTCATATTATCACCCCTTTTAAACTGAGCAGACAATTTCAAGATAGGGTGTTTCATTACAGTTAGTTTAGATAGTTTTCATGCAAGGAAAAAATACACAAAATTCTTCTGAGATTGACATAGCTGTGAACACATAAAGAGGTTTGTCCAAATTCATAGAAAAGTAGAAATCAATCAGGGATATCAGAGCTACAGGCTGGGAGATGAGTGGTTGGAGAGCTGCCAGGCAGAGAAGGACCTGGGAGTGATGGTGGACAGTCAGCTGAATATGAGCCAGCAGTGTGCTCAGGTGGCCAAGAAGGCCAACGGCATCCAGGCTTGTATCAGAAACAGTGTGACCAGCAGGGCTAGGGAGGTGATCGTCCCCCTGTACTCGGATCTGGTGAGGCCGCACCTCGAGTACTGTGTTCAGTTTTGGGCCCCTCACTACAAGAAGGACATCGAGGTGCTTGAACGGGTCCAGAGAAGGGCGACAAAGCTGGTGAGGGGCCTGGAGAAGAAGTCCTACGAGGAGCGGCTGAAGGAGCTGGGCTTGTTCAGCCTGGAGAAGAGGAGGCTCAGGGGCGACCTTATCGCTCTCTACAGATACCTTAAAGGAGGCTGTAGTGAGGTGGGGGTTGGCCTGTTCTCCCAAGTGCCTGGTGACAGGACGAGGGGGAGTGGGCTTAAGTTGCACCAGGGGAGTTTTAGGTTAGATGTTAGGAAGAACTTCTTTACTGAAAGGGTTGTTAGGCACTGGAACAGGCTGCCCAGGGAAGTGGTGGAGTCACCATCCCTGGAAGTCTTTAAAAGACGTTTAGATGTAGAGCTTAGGGATATGGTTTAGTGGGGACTCATTGGTGTTAGGTCAGAGGTTGGACTAGATGATCTTGAGGTCTCTTCCAACCTAGAAATTCTGTAATTCTGTGATTCTGTGATATTATTACCTGACAAAATAAATGACAAATTCCTCAAATAATCCTGTTTAAATAGGACAAAAACAAACAAACAAACAAACAAAACAAAACAAACAAACAAAAAAGGTTGCCATTTTAATAAATTATTTCCAAAGTTTTAAAAATATATTTTACATTCTATTTAACAGAAAACCATGTATATGAAATTGAAAGTAAAAATCTTGGCCTATTTTTTATTATTATTATTTTTTTTTTTTCTGTAGTACCTTCACAAAGGAAGGCCATCTTAACCTTGTTATCAGGACCCTAACCTGGGATTTGGGAATTTGGGTGATTGCACTTTCTGCATCTCAGTTTTACAGTTTCATAAGGGGAGAGTCCCAGTCCACAAAACTTAAGAAAATAGGTGTTCTCAGGCTCCTACATGTTTGGTAGTAGTACTGATATATTAGAAAAGAATATTATATTCACATATTATTGCTATTTATTCTGCTTTTAGATTATTTAATTTATTAAGTAGTTTGTATGTCTAGCACACTTACAGTATAGTTATACATAGTTACATTATATATAGAATCATAGAATCATAGAATATCCTGAGTTGGAAGGGACCCTTAAGGATCATTAAGTCCAACTCTTGACACCGCACAGGTCTACCCAAAAGTTCAGACCATGTGACTAAGTGCACAGTCCAATCTCTTCTTAAATTCAGACAGGCTCGGTGCAGTGACCACTTCCCTGGGGAGCCTGTTCCAGTGTGCAACCACCCTCTCTGTGAAGAACCCCCTCCTGATGTCAAGCCTAAATTTCCCCTGCCTCAGCTTAACCCCATTCCCGCGGGTCCTGTCACTGGTGTTAATGGAGAAAAGTTCTCCTGCCTCTTGACACATCCTTACGAGGAAGTTGTAGACTGCGATGAGGTCTCCCCTCAGCCTCCTCTTCTCCAGGCTGAACAGGCCCAGTGACCTCAGCCACTCCTCGTACGTCTTCCCCTCCAGGCCTTTCACCATCTTCGTAGCCCTCCTCTGGACACTCTCCAACAGTTTCATGTCCTTTTTATACTGTGGTGCCCAGAACTGCACACAGTACTCGAGGTGAGGCCGCACCAGCGCAGAGTAGAGCGGGACAATCACCTCCCTTGAGCTACTAGCGATGCCGTGCTTGATGCACCCCAGGACACAGTTGGCCCTCCTGGCTGCCAGGGCACACTGCTGGCTCATATTCAACTTGCTGTCTACCACGACCCCCAGATCCGTCTCTTCTAGGCTGCTCTCCAGCGTCTCATCGCCCAGTCTGTACGTGCAGCCAGGGTTTCCCCGTCCCAGGTGCAGGACCCGGCACTTGCTCTTATTGAACTTCATGCGGTTGGCGATCGCCCAGCTCTCCAACCTATCCAGATCCCTCTGCAAGGCCTTTCCACCCTCATGCAAGTCCACAACTCCTCCAAGTTTGGTGTCATCAGCAAACTTGCTCAAAATACCTTCTATTCCTACATCCAGATCGTTTATAAAAATATTGAAAAGTACCGGCCCTAAAATGGAGCCTTGAGGGACCCCACTGGTGACCGCCCGCCAGCCTGACGCAGCCCCATTTACCATAACCCTTTGGGCCCTGCCCGTTAGCCAATTGCTCACCCATCGTATGATGTTTTTATTTAGCTGTATGGTGGACATTTTGTCCAGTAGGATCCTATGGGAAACCATGTCAAAAGCCTTGCTGAAGTCCAAAAAAATCACATCAGCTGGTTTCCCTTGGTCCACCATACAGGTGATCTTATCATAAAAGGAAATCAGGTTAGTTAGGCAGGACTTACCCTTCACAAACCCATGCTGGCTGGGACCAATGACTGCTTTGTCCCCCAGGTGCGCCTCAATAAGTTCGAGAACCATCTTCTCCATGATTTTACCAGGCACTGACGTGAGACTGACAGGCCTGTAATTGCTAGGGTCTTCTTTCTGACCCTTCTTGAAAATCGGCACAACATTTGCCAGCTTCCAGTCTACCGGAACCTCTCCAGATTCCCAGGATTGTTGAAAAATAATTGAGAGAGGTTCCGCAATGACATCTGCCAGCTCTTTCAGCACCCGGGGATGAATCCCATCCGGACCCATGGACTTGTAGGGATCCAGGTGGAGTAGCAAATCCTGCACACGTTCAGGGTCAGTTGGGAGTTTGTCATCCCCACTGTCCCGGTCCTCCAGCTCAGGGCACCCTGGGTCCCGAAGCCCATCATCGGCATTGAAGACAGAGGCAAAGAAGGCGTTAAGCGTCTCTGCTTTGCCTATGTCATTGTCTGTGAGGAGACCTTCCCTATCAAGGAGCGGCCCTATGTATTCTTTAGTTCTCCTTTTTCCATTCACATATCTAAAAAAACCCTTTTTATTTTCTCTCACAGACACAGCCAGCTTCAATATAGTTACATTATAGTCATATTAATACACATATTAAACAACAGCAAAGTCTTCACTTGCAAACATGCAAAGCTACTTAAAATTCTATCTTTTTAGGTGTTCTGGTTTCAAATACTTTTAAGAATGTTATTTACATAAGCACATTATTATTTAGAAGATTCTTAAAATGTAAAATGCTGTCAAGCCTCCATTTTAATATATTAAAAGACCTTAATTTAAGAGCTTCAGACAGGATTTTCATCATTCAGGAAACAAAACTTCTGACCCTGGAGAAAATATCATGTAAATAACAACTCCAAATCACAACTCCAAATATTGACAATAACTCCTATTGGAGTTATACTCACTGCTTGCCTATTCAAGGGCTACAGAACCGGGAGGCAGACAGGTCAAGCTTCCTTTGTGCTTTACAAGTTTAATCAATCAAAATAAAAGTTATCAGTGAAAAATTGTTTCTTGCTTCCTGTGTCTAAGACAACTGTAAGTTCAGACTGTCTCCAAACTCAGTCACTGCTCTTTACACACACAAATGGAAACATTATAAGATATCATAAAATTAAAAGACAAATCATAACTAATTCTACTCTGACAAATTTTGACCTCATGGAGGACTTCAGGAAAGCTGCAAAACGCTAACCTTGACCTTCAGGATGTACTAAAATCAGGGATAATCAGTCGATAATCATGATGCTTTCCTGGGAAAGAATAGAAGTTCTCATCCAACGGGTCTTCTAAAACCTAGTGAGAATCTGATCCAGACTCAAATCCTTAACCTTGCTTAGAAATTAAACCTGATTACCGCAGATGTCAAGATGAATAGGTTGATGTCAAGATGAGTAGTTGTAGATGTCAAGATGAATAGGTTCAATTTTTGGTTTAACGACAGAGTTCTGGTGTCATATGCTCGCTTTTCTGTGTCTTGGTTCTCAAACGGAAAATGAATACATAACAAATCCTTTCCTTGCATTTTATCTACTACAACTCTGGAACAAAAAAATGGCCTAGAAAGATACCTTCACAAAAGCATCCTTGTGCCAGGGTATTTTTAACTGCTGTAAAATAAACAGTAAAAGTCATGTCTGTTAATGCAATGAGAAATGAAGTCATACCATTTATTTTACTGGGATATGTTTGTAGTTGTTAAGATTGCAAGTGTTTATTTTAGATCTAAAATAATCTTCTGCTTTCACTTTTGCATTTGGAAATACTTGTGAAATATGTAACCTAGTTTGCTCAATGTTTATCTGGTGGTTTTTTGTATTGCAAAATTTAGTCTCAAGTCCTTAGAAATTTTGTAAGACAGCTTGACGATTTTGTTTTTGCTGTGGTTTATTTGTTTGTTTTGTTGTTTTTATATGTTTGGTTTCCATAAAAATCTTTCATAACGTGACAGGGAAGTATGTGAAACTATTTGAAAAGTATATGCTGAATATGTACCAATTTAAAAATGAATCTAGTGTGCACTTAGCTGCAGTCTGGAATAACATGTAATATGTCCACAGTCTAGTCTAAATCATCAGAATGATCAGAAGATCATTTCATTTTACTGGCATATTTCTTTAGCTTATCATATTATATAAAATTCAACAGTGTTCAGCACTGTTGAGAGAAACCTTAAAATTGCTGCTATCTTAGCCAGCTTCTTTGATACTGAGATGAGCTTCTAAGACAAAGAATTTTAACATGATGCTGTAAACAGAATGTCAGAAACATCCAGCAAAATTGAATATGCTGATGCAGAACTACTGGTGCTAATTTCACCTTGCACATCATCAGACAGATTTATTTATTTATTTATTTATTTATTTATTTATTTATTTATTTATTTATTTATTTTTGCCATGACATTTACAACTCTTGATTTCTTTGTCTAACCTCATAATAGGAAAATATTTATTAAACAACTATAAAATATCTCCATGATTCTACATTAAATAGTCAATAAGAACATGATTTAGAAAAATAAGTATTTCTCCATTAACCCTTGCTAGTAGCAAGCATTTCCAGGGTTAGCAATTTATGGTTATCCTCCAAAAATCTTCAGACTGCCAGAAAACTGAAGAAAATGATTGCATCCTTCGTTTCACTTCTAACATTAAAATCTATTCTATTCAACAGCAACTGTAGAAACAAAACTAATGCATAGGCAATTAGAAAATCTACATATTAAGCAAGTCTGTCAATCCTGAAGAGACCTAGGTGATAGTCTAGGTCTCCAAAATTTGACAAAATTTGGTAAGGCTTAAGGTATATTCTCATCTTTACACAGAAACTTTATAGTTACTCATGCCATATTTAAAATGCCATAGTTTGTCTAAGGTAAATGAAATCTTGTATATTAGTTGTTTCTTCTCACCAGCTATTGGATAATAACGAAGAACTCCCCTTCATTATTAGACTGAGAGGGTGGTGTTTATTTATTTATTTGTTTGTTTGTTTGTTTTAATTTGTTTGTTTGTTTTTAGTAACATGAGTTTAAAGCATACGTGGACTTCATCACTATCTGTAATCAGCAATAAACTTCCTCTAGACTAAAGTCTATTTATGGCTTTCAGAGAATAAAAGAGACGTGGAGCGAATAAGCTGCTTATAATTTATAGAAGTTTCCTAAATACGACTGTCAATCACCAAATTGCTAAAGGAATGCTCTTACTCTTCTAAAACACTTTGTAAATCAGATGTCAAGCACTCATATAAAGTAAACTTGCTAATTCAAGATTTCATAGAATCATAGAATAATAGAATATCACAAGTTGGAAAGGACCAACAAGGATCATCGAGTCCACCTCCTGGCACCATACAGGTCTACTCAAAAATACAGACTGTATAGAGACTGTATAGACTGTATATGTCCAAATGCTTCTTGATCTCCAACAGGATTGGTACAGTGACTACATCCCTGGGGAGCTTGTTCCAGTGCACAACAACCCTCTCGGTGAAGAACTTTTTCCTGATATCCCCCGTCACAGTTTGACTCCATTCCCTTGGGTCCTATTGTTGGTCACCAGACAGAATAGATGAGTGCCTGCCCCTCTGCTCCCCCTCATGAGGATACTGTAGACTGCAGTGAGATCGCCCCTCAGCCTTCTCTTTTTCCAGGCTGAAGAGACCAAGTGACCTCAGCTGATCCTTTTATGTCCTCCCCTCTAAGCCCTTCACCATCTTTGTAGCCCTTCCCTGGACACTCTCCAATAGTTTCACATCCTCAAATGAAAAAGAACTGCTCACATAAATTTTATACATAGTTTGAATAAAAAATATAATACATTAAGTTTCTTTTCCTTCTATGTCTTTATATATTTATTTTAAAGTCTCTTGCAAATATTTTGCAAATACTGTAATAATTCGAGATAATAATTTATTTTGCTGTCATACTAGAATGTTTTCAGAGATTTTATTTATTTATTTACAGTATCATATCTTACCTCTCCCTATTAACTTTTATTGATATACTCACAACCTCTCTCTCTTTCATCTTCTCCCACTCTGTCCTGGTTTCAGTTAGGAAAGAGTTAATTTTCTTCCTAGTAGCTGGTAGAATGCTATGTTTTGGATTAGGATGAGAAGAGTGCTGATAACACCCTGATGTTTTAATTGCTGCAGAGCAGTGCTTACACCAAACCAAGAACTTTTCAGCTTCTCACTCTTTCCTGCCAGAAGGGCAGGCTGGGGGTGCAGCAAGAACTGGGAGGGGACAGACACAAACTAGCTGACCCAAACTAGCCAAAGGGGTATTCCATGCTATCTGACATCATGCTAAACAATATATAGGAGTGGCTAGCCAGGGTGGGAGGGCCAGACTGCTCATGGTTAGGCTGGGCATTAGTCAGCAGGTGGTGAGTAATTGCATTGTGCATCACTTGTTTCATACACATTAGTCTTCTTCGTATTATTATAATAATTATTGTTATTATTGTTATTATTATTATTGTTATTATTATTATTGTTATTATTATTTTTCTGCCTTAATAAACTGTCTTTATCTCAACTCACAGGCTTCACTTTCCCATTTCTCTCCCCCACCCCAGAGAGGGAAGGGAAAGTGTGAGCAAACAGCTGTGTGGTGTTTAGCTGCCATCCGGGTTAAACCACAACACACTCTCTCCCATTTCTATTTTTCCCAGGGTTTCTTAATCGTTGTTCAAAGAGAACAGACTCATGGAGAAAGTATACTGTGTTATACTGTCTGTTAAAAAACAGATCTGGCAAACTGAAAACCATCCTGCCTTTATCTTCTCTGTGAGCTCACACTTGTTATAGAAAAGTATTATTTGTTGACGTTTGCCAGGGAAGAATACCAGGGGAAATAAAAATATTCCAAGTTTAACTGAGATACAAGAATTAATCAATAATAAAATAATAAAACCCTGACATTACATGGATGAGAGGTATGTTTTAACATGGTTCCCTCCATATATGTTATGATATATTTATACTAAGAATTTCTTATCATAAATCATTTCTGTGTGGGCATAGTTCTTTTACTTTGCAGTTTAACACTGATCATCTTAGCTCCTACCATGTAAAGGAAAATTTGTGGGACTCCCTCATAAACCGTCTTTGGACAATCAATTCTTTGTGCAACCACAGTTGTCTCCTATGTTTTATTCCATCAGAAAGGAATAACCACTTAATTAGTGCACAAATAATGTTCCTTTTTCTTTTTTTTCCCCTACCAGTTTGTTTTCCACATTAAAAAGTTTACTGTTTATTTTCTTAATCACTGAATATATGTATGTATGCTCATGTTACATTTTTTTTTTGACATTAATCTTTATAATATAAAAGGAGATAATTTTATAATATAAAAGCTGTTTTGTTTTTTTTTTCATTTTTTTTTTCTTTTTATAATATAAAGACATTATCAGTGGGTGCTTTTATGTGTGTAGAAAGAATGACACCTTAGAATGTAATGTCACTAAGTCTGGAAAACTATATTCCAAAAAGATGCAATTACATTCTGATTTTAAGACATGTTTAAATGAGAAATTGAATTTCCCAGCATCAGAAATCAAATTGTTCTGCAGTGTCTTATAAACTGCATTTTAAATTTTTGTTTGTTGTCAGAAATCAGCAAGCTTCATAAAATTCATCTGAAATGAACCTCCAAATTTGTAAGACCTCACTTACTTGGTGTTGAGGCTGTTCAGCTCTTCCGCAGTGGGTGCCAACATTCTGTCCATCAAATTCAATGTCTAGACTTTAAATGGGCAGGAAAGCAGGTGCCTTTTGCTCACACCTGGAACAAAATATTGGGTCAGTTAGGTTTTGTATTTTCATAGTCTTCCAAGCGCAGTAAGATATTACTTTGCCTGTCTTATTAGGGGTGCATCACAGAATTACATTCTTATTTTCTCCTTGAATGTGTGATGTAATATGTATATAAACAAATGTTGCAAAGAATATGTTATTTTGATCTTCTTATATATATTTTTTTCTGTTTCATTCATTTGTAACAGTTAAATTTAAATAAAATATTTATTTATATAAGGTATATATTTATAAGTGCTGGTACTGAAGACAGTCAACTCAGAATATCAAGCAGTAGAAAAAATAAGTGTTTCAGAGAACAGTTATTTAAGTGTACACAAACAATGAAGTTTAAAGTTTATTTAGATGAATACAATTGTTTCCATTTTCTTCACCTTACATTGGAATATTGTCTTCAAAATTTTGAGAAACTATTTTTAAAACAGAAGGCTAATGATAAAATGAGCCACTTCTCAGCTGCTGTCACCTCTGAAAAGGCATAAAAGGAAAGTCAAAGATAACTGAAAATATATTTATGTATATATCCATATACAAAAAAAGGGGGAAAAAGAAGATTCAAAAAGTAACAGACTAGTCAGTATCACTCTAGTCTACAGCAAAAATATAGGAACAGGTCCTCGTGCAAGCTATTTGCAAGCACAAGGACAAGGAGAAAATGCCAACTCATTTACCGAGTGTAAACTGAGTAAATGGCCAGTGGGTTACATGAGAGCTGTGAAAGCCACAAAGTTTCTCAGGCATCCTAATAAAAGTTAGTACAATTAACAATGAAAGACAAACCTATATATTTATTAAATATTTATTCCAGTTACATATACAAAATTTTACAGCTTCCACACAGTTTCTTATGCATATTAGAAAAGACAGAGAGATATATGTAGACAAATGTGTGGAAAAACACAGACGGAAAATAACTGTCTTTCATTATATCTTCAATACAAATATATATTTATACACAATAGTATATATTATAATAGTATATATTATAATAGTATATATTATTATATATATACAATCCTATCTAGGTGATGTGATATAGCTATAGCTCAAATTAAAAAAAAAAAAAAAGAAAAGAAAAAGCCAAACAAACTGAAATCACCATCATATTACAGCTCTCAGGGGTTTTACAACACAGTTTGCAGTTTTCTACATAGAGCATAAGTTTTCACAAACTCTCTACCTTATATTGAGATTGTATACTATGCTATCACCAGGAACAGGGTAGCAATGTTCCAAAAATCACAGATAGTTTATAAAAGTTTCAGATCTTTGTACACCAACATTTCTTGCTGTACAGGTGTAGTGGGTTTATGTGTCAAGGATTTGTTAGTGGGGGGAGGCATAGGGGTTGTGGGGGCATAGGGGTGGCTTCTGTGAGAAGAATCCAGAAGTTCCCCCATGTTAGATAAGGGCCACACCACTGGCCAGAGCCAGGCCAATACAATAAGTGCTGTTGTTTGTGCGTCTGTGAGAGAATATTTAAGACAGAGAAAAAAGAAAAAAAAAAAAAAAAAACTGCTGAGGAACAGCAGCTGGGAGAGAGAGAAAGTGAGAAACAGAAGAGTGAGAAACAGCCCTGCAGGTGCCAAGGTCAGTGAAGAAGGAGGGGGAGGGGCGCTCCAGGTGCGGGAGCAGAAGTCTCCTGTGACCTGTGGAGAGGACCGTGGTGAAGCAGGCTGTCTCCCCACAGCCTATGGAGTACCATGGTGGAGCAGGGTTCCACACTGCAGCCCATGGAGGAGACCACGGTGGATCAAGTGGATATGACCTGAAGGAGGCTGTGGAGGACCCCCACCAGAGCAGGCCTTGGGCCAGACCTGTAGCCCATGGATTATTGGATTAAACCAATTTTATCTCTCTATATATATGTTATTTTTAACTAGCATTGTAATTTTCATCACTGTATTCTTTCTTCTCATAAAGCTGCAGCATGAACACTTAGCAAAATAGTTTTGTATGAAGAATAATTATTACAATTCAGAGAAAACACTCTATGCATGAATTATTAAGCAAAACAACAAAGCCTGAATTCCTATTTCAAGTTCAAAATTTAACTTGATTTTACCACAGAGTGTGTATCTGTTGAAGTCATGTTACTAAAATAAATACATATAAGAGTATAACTGTTTACCCAAATGGTAATTTTCTCCTTGGGAATAAGCAAGTAGGTACCGGTATACTAAAGAAAAGAATTTGAGATTGATAATACATCAAGTTTATATATGAGTTCAATTTTTGCAGTCCAAATTTTAATATAATGTGAATATAGAGAAAAACTAAATATTCCATGAGTAATTAAAAAGCAAAATCAAACCCATAAAATTTCAATAACACTTGTTCCATTCTATAGCTGGTCAATGAATTTGTTAATATATTATAAAAAGCCAAAATAAGCCTATAGAACTAATATGAAGTTATCTTCTGACAGTTGAAAGCTTCTTCCACTCTGTTCTAATTCAGACGTAAAAAAAAAAAAAAAAACAAACCAACAAAAAAACAGTCTCTTCACCTTAGACACAAGACAATTCAATGCAAAGTCTACAGCATTACTTGGACACTTTGCAAATACATACTGATATGATCAGTAACTTCACTCTCTCAGACACTTTTTGCTACTCTTTTGATCGGCATAATCTTTAATGAAAGTTATGCACATGTAGAAATACCCTTAAAAGGCAAGTAAATTTAATGCAATAGGGCTAATGTTTTGAATATAGATAGCCTTGAATATGGAAGAGAACTGAACTGGAACTTCTTTCTAGTTGATATAGTATTTTATTAATTTTGACAGATAGTATTAAAATAAATACATAAGTAAATAAAAAATAATAAAAATGAAGACTTCTTCAGTAACCTGACATCTCTACAAGTAGGAGAGTAGTCTGATCTGATGATGTGACCCTGATACTTTTAGATAGGAAAGGCAAGTAGGTGAAAAGTGGAGGAGAAAATTGAATCTGTCTGAACTGCTTCAAAACCATAAACTCTTTCAATGTAACAGGATAGGAAAACAAACAAACAAACATGAAAAAGCAAACATGAAAGAAACATAGTAGAAATCAACTCAAAAACCAACCAAACAAACAAAAAATAATGTGTTTTGCAACAAGTCTAGCCTGGAATTTCCCATGGCAGAAGAGTACATGTGACATTTCCATAACTGTGACAATGACCTGTGAGTATTGTGAGTAATGTGAGAATGTGAGTACTGAATTGTCATCTGATGCTAATGGGTAGAAATATCTTTTTATTATTATTATTTTTATTTTATTTTTTATTACTCCTAAATTAAATTGGAAAACAAACTTGTGTGGCAACAACACCCTAAGATGTTCTTACATTCTTAGACTTTTCTGTATGAATAAATAAATAAGCAAACATTAAATAAATAACTAAATAAGTATAGGTGCACATTTTCTATTCCAATGAAGCAAGTAACATTTCAACTTCAGCAAGTATGAATACTCTCAGCACCACCTTGCCAATCAGACCAGCAACTTGTTTTTCTGTTTTCTGACAGGGATACATTTTGTCTGAAGTTATTCTTGCCCATACTTTTTACTTTTTATCAGTTGGGAATAAAAGGTAACATCACTTCTGCTCCTAAATGAAAGCAGCACATAAGTAGGAAGCTTTGGTCTACCTACTACTTCTGTTAACCACTACAGGAACACAGTGTACTATTGTTTCTCTATGTTGTTATGTATGCTAAGATTCCCTGCCAGGAGAGCTAATGTATTTATATTTTCTTAGTGAAGTGTCTGGATAGCCAGGTGCCACTGTATAGCAGAAAACAATTAAGATTCAGCAATGACATTTACATACATGCTTCTGGCCACTGCTAATTTAAATGTATTAAATTTAGACTTATGATGCTGCTGCACAGAGAGAAATTAGATACTAAAAGAAGCACTTTCAAGAAGAATAAACATTTGTCATTATATCTGCTCATAAAAGTGGAAAAGAAAAATAATGAAGAGGTCCTAGCACAAAAGTCCTTGTTCATGTCAAAAGAATGGAAGGAAACATTCAGTTATGCTAGATATCACATGAGACACTGATATTATAGCTTGTTTGAAAAATTAAAATAAAAAGAGAGTACCTTAAATCCTGCATGAGTAATCACAGAAATAATACATTAGTGATCATTTCCAACTAATGAATATTTGCATGACATTTGTGATTTTTGAAAATGGAAAAATGGGAAAATACTGCCCAAGTTCTTCATATAATCATAAAATCTTAACTACTGGTCTTATACTGGTTTGGGGTTGGAAGGGACATTCATCATTTAGTTCCTATCCTCATGCCATGGACAAGGACACCTTGCACTAGACCAACTTGCTCAAGGCCCCATCCAACCTGGCCTTGAACATTTCCAGGGTGTCCACAACTTCTCTGGACAACCTGTTCCAGTGCCTTACCATCCTCTGAGTAAATAATTTCTTCTGAATGTCTAATCCAAATGTAAACTCTTTTGATTTAAAACTGTTAACACTCACTGATAAAGTGTTGTTCCCTTGTAAGTCCCCATTAAATACTGAAAGGTCTACCTGTTCTTTAAGGTCTCCCTGGAGCTTTCTTTTCTCTAGGCTATACAACCCCAGCTCCCTCAGACTGTCTTCACTGGAGAGATACTCTAGCCCTCTGATCTTTCTGGCCCTCCTCTGGATCCACTCTAACAGATCCATGTCTTTCTTATGTCAGAGGCCCCAGAGCTGAATGCAGTGCTCCAGATGGCATCTCACAAGAGTGGAGTGGAGGGGGAGAATCACCACCTTGAACGTGCTGGCCATGCTACTTTTGATGCAGCCAAGGATTCAGTTTACTTTCTGGGCTGTAAGAGCATGTTGCGGACTCATGCCCAGTTTTTTTTTTTGTTGTTGTTGTTGTTTTTTTTTTTTGTCTACCAGTAGTGGATGAATTTCAAAAGTATAAATTAAATTAAAAGGGAAAAAAAAAAAAAATTAAGGATATGACATGATATTTTATATGACATAATATATAAATATATATATTTCTTTTTCAGATTCTGTAAATGCTGGTAATAACACTAAGTTCAGAAAACTTTCTGAGGTTAGAAGAGACCTGGTCCAACACCCCTGCTCAAGCAAGGCCACATACAGCTGTTTTCCCAGGACTGTGTTCAGGCAGCTTTTGAAGATCTCCAAGGAGGAAGACCCCACAATCTCTCTGAGCAACTGGTTCCATTACTCACACAGTACAAAAGTGTTTCTTGATATTCATAAGGAATCTTCTGTGTTCTGTGTTCCAGCCCTGTCCTGGGCACCACTATAAAGAGCCTGGCTCCATCCTTTTTGTATCTTCCCTTCAGGTATTTATCAGAGATATCTTAATTAGCCATGTCTGTCTTGTACTGGGGGACCAGAACAGGACACAGCACTCTGGGCATGGCGTCACCAATGCTGAGCAGAGGTAAAGGATCACCTCCCTAGATTTCCCCCAGTGCTCTTCCTAATGCAGACCAGCATACCATTCTTCCTTTCTGCAAGGGCTGCTGACTCATGTTTAACTTGATGTCCACCAGGACTTGGAGGTACTTTTCTGCAAAGCAGCTTTCCAGCTGGTAGCTCCCAACATGTACTAATGGGAGTTGTCCCACCTTCCAGGATTCAGGATTTTGGATTTTCCTTTGTTGAACTTCAAAAGATTTCTTTCAGGACATTTTTCTAGGTCGTGGAGGCCCTTTTAGGTAGCAGGACAACCGTCTGCTTTATCCACCACGTATTTTAATTTTGTGTCAATTTTGTTTTACAAGCTTGTTGTGGGTTCACTCAGCCCATTCATCCCAATCATTAATGAAGATTTTAAATAGGACTGTATCCAGTATAGACCCTTGAGATACAACACTACTTACTGGCCTCCAACCAGACTTTGCACTGCTGGCTACTACCTTTTGGGCCCAGATGTTTAACCATTTTTTTTACCCATGTCACTCCATCCATCTAGTCTGTAAGACTCATTTCTATTTACTATTATATAGCTTCTCTAAGACTTCATTTATTCTGCATCTTTTATCTGTGATTGTGATCTCCAGATGTATTTATCTGATCACAGCTCTCATTTGTGTCCTCTTTTATTACAGATAGGCAAAAAATCTCAAGTTAATAAAATAATGTGAATACGTCATGGATTAAGTTACCTGAAAGCATCATTCTTAAAGATTTTCTTCTTTCTCAATAGCAATGCATCTTACACTTTAAATGTAGATAAGAATGTAATTTCTCTCTTTAATTAAAGTATCAAAATATTTGACTTACTTCCTATAGACAAATATATTTATACATACATATATTTCCTATAGACAGATATATATATATTTCTAGACATATATATATATTCTTAAACAAAACTTTTTTATTTCTTGAAGCTTGTCTAGATTAAGTTTACAAGTTATAATCAATAATGTCACAACTACACCAAAAGCATGGCATTGAAAAATCACAGAAGTAAGAAAAACATGAAAAAAAAAAAAAAAAAAAAGCTTCACAGACATAAACTTAACTTATCTTCTATCTTTATATATAATATGTATTTCAGAATTTTTACTGGTTGCACCAGCATAAGCTATTTGCATTACAAAATTTGGGAAATCCATGCCAGCCATTTCTGTTACTTTTTTATTACCAGTCATTGTCAGTTTATAAAGGTTTATATTTATCATCAGAAAGTCACATATGATTTCCTCTTTTGTATTTCTGGAGGGAATAACAAAGCTCCTGGAGTGAGCAAAGATCATAAGCAATTTCCTGTAACAGGTCCTCAACAGAGTATGACATTGTAAGTCTCCCCCTGCCCTGAAAGCTGTGTGTCTTGCTGCCTGTTTTACTGACCTCTCAAAGCAAGTTCTCCAAATTTTCTTGATATAACTGGAACGTTTCCATGAACTGCAATAGCTTTTAATCAAGATTTCAAACCACAAGAAATGTCATGCTTGAGATTGGAAGAAACTTGACAAAAAGATGATTTTGCCACCAAACAATACGGAGAGAGTAAATCTCACACATCTTCACAAGCTCCAAGAAGTTAATAAATACATCAATCCTTTTCTTCAGAGCTTAAAGTGACTAGGAAACCCACATTCTGCATGAAAAATAGCTTTCTTATGTAAAAATAAAAGTAAAGCTCTCTTCTAAGGCACTTGTAGGAACTGTAAAAATGATTCCAAGCTCAACTTCATCCTTCTCTGTCCCTTCCCAAATTTTAGTAGTTTTTTTACTGATCAAAATTTTAATTAACTAGTACTTTAGAAAGACAATAATTATGTTTTTCAATATTTTTCTCACAATAATTCAAAAATGGTTATACCTACAACATTTTCTCATCCTGCTTTATACTATAAAGTCCCATTGGCATAATACATTTGATTTCTTTAAAACTTGTTAGAATAACTTTAATTTGGATATAACGCATATAATTTAAATTTAACTTCAGTGTGATTACTTGTTTATTTTGCTTTGTTTGTTTGTTTTTATTTTAGTGGGTTGTAGATGTATTCAATTTTACAATAGAAATATGGTCAAAAAATTGCACTGAAGAAACTCTCTTCCATCCATAAACTGGTAAAAAAAAATAAATTAATTAAAAAAAAAATCTGTAACATGAATTATATTGTGTTTATGTGGCGAATTGTTGCTAGCAGGTAGGCTTCAAGAATGTTTTTTTTGCGAGAATAGTGGCTGTCCCCACATTGGACAGAGACAGTTACAGCTGAACACAAAACAGACCCACCACAGGGCACAGCTAATCCCATCAGGCAAGTGGGTGGCAGCTCTATGATGACATATTTAAGAAAGGGTAGAAAATGCTGCACAGGGGTTGTAAGAGAAGTAATTGAGAAAATTGTGAAAGAAACTGCCCTGCAGAAGCCCAGATCAGCAAAGGAGGTGAAGAAGGTGTTCTAAGTACCAAGCAGAGATTCCCCTGCAGGCTGTGACAAAGATTATGGTGAAGGAAGTTGTCCCCCTGCAGCCCATAGAGCAACTACTTAGAAGAGGTATCCACATGGAAGATCATGTTTGAGTCCACACCACAGCAGGTGGATGCACTGTGAAGGAAGCTGCAGCCTACGGAGAGCCCACACTAGAGCACTGTGTTTCTGAAGTGCTGAACTGGAAAGGAACTTCTTCAAGAACCACGCTGGGTTCTTGAAGAACAGCGGGCTGTTGGAAGGACTCATATTGAAGCAGTTTGAAGGATTATATCCCATGGGAAGGTGTACTGGGTCTGTCTGGGATGGAGTTAACTTTCCCTGCAGTGTCCCATGCTTTACACATGTAGCTAGAACAGTATTAGTTCCACACCAATGTTTTGTCTATTGCTGAGCAATACTGACACAGTATCAAGACTCCATACAACCTCTCTCTACTACCACCAAGAGCCAGTAGGCTGGGGGTAGGCAAGAGGTGGGTAGGGGATGTCACCAGGGCAGCTGACCTAAACCGACCAAAGGGATATTCCATACCATGAGATGTCACACTCAGTAAACAAAAGTGGGAAAGGGAAGGAGGCGGGTGCTCTTGTGAAGACATCTGTCCTCCTAAACAACCTCTACACATATTACGACCCTGATTCCTAGGACACAGCCAAACATCGCTTGTTAGTGGGACGTATAGATTTATTTTTCTCTCTCTCTGCTTCTGTGTGGACTTTGCTTTTTTTTTTTGTTTGTTTGTTTGTTTGTTTTTTCTTCTTCTTTTTTATTTCTTTTTTTTTTTCCTCCCACTTCCTTTTTCCTTTAATTAATTCATCCTTATCTCAGACCATTAGCCTTATTTTATTTTATTTTATTTTATTTTATTTTATTTTATTTTATTTTATTTTATTTTATTTTATTTTATTTTATTTTATATTTTATTTTATATTTTATTTTATTTTATTTTATTTTATTTTATTTTATTTTATTTTATTTTATTTTATTTTATTTTATTTTATTTTATTTTATTTTATTTTATTTATTATTTTTTCTGTCTTTCTAGCATACTTTCTTCTTTCCATCTTGTTCTGAGGAGGGTGAGTGAGAGAACATATATGGTGGAGTTCAGCTTCCCTGCAAAGTGAAACCACCATGTGTTGTAGTGGGAAAATTGTGTGGAGGAAGGAATAGTAGAAATGAAGAATTATGAACTGAGTGCAACCTCCATTTTCCATGCCTTACTGTTACATGGGGAGGAGTAGGTAGAAGTCAGGAGTGAATTGGAATAGAATAGAGTAGAATAGAGTAGAATAGAGTAGAATAGAGTAGAATAGGGTAGAATAGGGTAGAATAGGGTAGAATAGGGTAGAATAGGGTAGAATAGAGTAGAATAGGGTAGAATAGGGTAGAATAGAGCAGAACAGAACAGAACAGAACAGAACAGAATAGAATGAATTCCAGTCTGAACCTCCTATGGTATATCTTTGTGCCATTCCTACATGTGTTGCCATCAGGACCAGGGTAAATATACATTTCCCCTTCTTGGGAAGCTGCAGAGAGCAGTAACATAAGGGGTCTCAGACTTCTTTTTCTCTAGACTAGACTCCACCATGGCAAGCTTTTGGTATGGGAGGTGCTGCACAAGAAGCCTCTGTGAGGAGAGCCCAGAAGCTGACTTGTTAGGTAAGAGCTAGTTCCAGACAGCTTAAAAAGGGACACAACTCTGGCCAAAGATGAGTCAATGAACAACTTTAGGTAAGCCGTCCTAAGGATGTCCCCTCCACACCTCCAGCCCACCCCCAGCCTAATGGCTTGGTGGTGGTTTTGAGTCTTAAGGCTGTACCAACATTTCATAGAAACAGGCAAAACATTGGAGTAATATTGAGGCTGTTCTAGTTGCAAGTGGAAAGCACAACACTACATAAGCTGCATTCCAGACAAACATGGTGCACCCACTAATCTAGTCTGTTAATAATTGCATTAATCTCCCTTCATTAAGTCTGGTTTTCCTGTGATGGTAATTGGTGAGTCATCTCCCCATCCTTATCTCAGCCCCTGAGAACATTCTCATCTTATTTTCTCCTTCTGTTCCTTAGAGAAGGGGGAGTAAGAAACTGGAATGGTGGAGTTTTGCTAGCCATCATTGTGAAACCACATCATTAAATCCTTCACTCACCATGATTGCAGGAGGTTCCTAGGGAAATTGTCTATACATATGAAATGATTCCATAGGCCTTATTTTGGTCATTTTATATCGAACTAAAGATTTCCGTTAATTGCTGAATACTTATAAACAACCATAAAATAACTCCTTACATTTACTCTAAAAGAAATAAAGTTAATAGACTCAAACCAAATGGAAATTTGTAAGGTGAAGTGAGGAACTCCTGGGGCTAAATTTAAGTTAGAGACCAAATTCAAACACAAACTCATAAATATATGAGAGACTTAAACTAGTTTTCATGCCCTCTGAATTTTAGATCAGTTACACCATTAGTCTAACAAAACTTAAGTTTCGAGCCATTGCATAACTCTTAACTCCAATAGGATTTTCAGAGGCTTTAATAATAAAATAATTTGGAGGTCTGGAGGTTGGAGTTTACCATCAATGTGTTTCAATATTAAAAACTGAAAATAAAATTAAGGCTTTGCTTTGTCATGAATGATTTAGCATTGTTTTTATTAGGGTGAATTAGTCAGTGTGTTCTCCAGCTCTCTTTTACCATACCAGAAACATGTGTCTGTCATTGCCCATGTGTAGTCATTCTTGCATGAGGGGATCCTAATTGTGTCACATGAAGAGACCAGGAAAACCTATAACCCAGCCTGCTGCAAGGGCTAGCTTTATCTTTCCACATTATCAAACAATTTGTAGCCATTATTCTTAGAGCTGGAACACAAGGATCAGTTTGCAGCTTCCAATACTTTTGATGAGTTCTACACACATTTTGTATGGTAATTTTGCTATGCTGTGATGTAATACTTGGCTAATTACCATAATGATGCTTATGGCAAAGCATTATGTGAGCCCTTGTTAATTCAAACTCTCATGTAGTTAACTGAAAATAAAAAGTCAATAATAAATAAAAATAATAAACAACCTCTCACAAATGCTCTTTAAATTACAATAACAACAAATAATATAAGTGCATATACAATACAAATAATACAAGTGCATATAATACAAATACAATACAATACAAATAATACAGGTGTATATACACAACTTTCACTGACACATAATCCACCACAATATCTACAGTGCTC
This sequence comes from Anas acuta, assembly GCF_963932015.1. Classification (NCBI taxonomy): domain Eukaryota; kingdom Metazoa; phylum Chordata; class Aves; order Anseriformes; family Anatidae; genus Anas; species Anas acuta. The sequence goes on from NC_089017.1 coordinate 27,398,506, forward strand.
AGCAGAAGTCAGGTTTCCACAGACTCAAATCAGCCACTGAGGACACAGCTGAACCTTTCAGCCAAGTTGGTGACAACTCTTTGAGAAAGTATTAAGACAAAGGAAAAAAATTGTCAGATAGGCAGACAAGGAAGGACAAAAAGAGTGAAAACAATGAAGAAACACCATGGTCAGAGAGGGAGCAGAAGAAGTCTCCCCAGTCATGGAAGCAGGTATTTCCCCATGTAGTTCATGGGGGACTGCATCAGAGCATATATCTACTTTGCAACCTGTGAAGGACCCCACATCAGAGCAGGTGGATATATCCTGAAGTAACATGCAGCTCGTGTAGAGGGCCTGCTGGAACAGTTCTTGGTTGATTGCAGCATGTGGAGAGGATCACCCCTTGAGCAAGGTGAGAATGTAAGGAGGGAGAGGCAGAAAGTTATGGAGTGACCACATTCCCCATGGTCCCTGAGCCACTTAGGGTGGGGAGGAATTAGAAAAACTGTGAGTGAAAGAGTAAAGTTGAGCCTGGGAAAAAGGGGTGAGGTGGAGGAAGCTGTCTTAATTTTCATCTCTGTTTCTCACCTTTCAAATCTATTTTTACTCTCTATAAATTAAATTAGTTGTCCCAAGTCAACCAAGTCAAACTTTCCCCCCCCCCCCATGACACTAATTGGTAAGTGAACTCCCTGTCTTTCTCTTGATCTGCAACCTTTTTTGTCTTATTTTCTCTCTTATTTTCTGTCCTGTTGAGAAGGAATGAAGAAGCAGCTGGGTGGGAGTCTGATAGCTTGTCAAGGCTGACCAATTGTAACTGCCAGCCTTTTGGAGTATGTTGTATAAGAGTTGATGGCTTTCCTTTCTTTCAGCCCATTATGTAATGACTGTACACATTTCTCCTTGAATAGGTTAAAACATCAAATTAGGTTTGCAAAGACTCTTACACTTCACATTTTTAATTGTAGTAGGATTATTATTATTTTTTATGTGAAATACACTCCAAGAATTCAAACTAAGATAAATTCAGTTCTGATACTTCTTGTCAAAAAATAGAAAGTTTCATATTTATTCTCACCTTAAAATGGAGAGCTAAAAAAATCATTTTTATTTTATGGCACTTAAGAAACTAAGAAGTTAGCAAAAATCTTCCAAACACCCCAGCAGATTAAACAGGGAAAATTTTCTATTTGAATAGAAATCTGGTGATCAGATTGACCTTGAACATGTCAGCATGTATATTAAAGAAGTATTTGGGAAATATCTTTGTATAATTCCTTCCAGTCTATAGTTGCAGCTAGCCTCAGATTCTTCTGAGGAAGAAGAGAGAAAATATTTATAATTTATTGCTCATGAATACAATGTATTCCTTCATTTTGCTGATGATTAACTAAAGCTCTGAAGCATGAAATTTGATTTTGTTACTAGTACTAGTTTAATATATAGATGCAAGCGCTAAGAACATAAAAATGTCAATGCATTAAATTTTGTTTTCCCCACTAATCTTGAAAGGTGATGATGAAAATGGAGAATCAGAGATTGTAGTGGGTTTACATGGCAAAGTTTTGGTAACAGGGAGCCATAGGGACAGCTTCAGAGAGAAAAATCCAGAAGCTGCCCCATGTTAGATAAGGGGCCTGCTGCTGGCCAGAGTTGAGCCAATAAGTGATGTCATTTGCACCTCTGTGAAAGCATGTTTAAAGAAGGAAAAACAAACAAACAAACAAAACCTGCTGCTCTACAGCAGCTGGGAGAACTAGGAGAGAGAAACAGTGCTGCAGACTCCAAGGTCCGTGAAGAAGGAGGGGGAGAAGGTGCTCCAGGCACTGGAGGTCAGGTTCCCCTGTGGCCTGTGGAGAGGACCATGGTGAAGCAGGTAGTCCCTCTGCAGCTCATGGTGTACCATGGCTGAAAAGGTTTCCATGCTGTAGCCCGTGGAGGAGACAACAGTGCAGCAGGTGGATGTGGCCTCAAGGAAGTTGTAGCCTGTGAAGAAGACCTGCTGGAGCAGACTCTGGACTGGATCTGTAGGTTGTGGAGAGGAACCCACACAGGAGCAAGAAACCTGGCAGGACCTGCTACCCATGGGGGATTCAGGTTGGAGCAGTTTGCTCCTGATGGATGGACCCTGTGTTAAAGACCCATATTTGGAGCAGTTCTTGAAGAGCTGCTGCCTGTGGGAAGCCCATGCTGGATCAGTTTGGGAAGGGTTGAATCCCATGGGAGGGACCCCACATTGGAGCAGGGGAAGAGAGTGACTTTGAAGGAGTGGCAGAGAAAAAGTGCTATAGACTGACTGCAATCCCCATTTCCCCATTCCCCTGTGCTGCTCGGGGAGAGGAGGTTGAAGAGAGTGGATGGAGGAAAGGTGTTTTTGGTTTAATTCCTTTGCTTCTCACTTCTCTACCTTGTTAGCAATAGGCAACAAATTTTACTATCTCCCTACCCTTGGTTTGTTTTGCCTGTCATGATAATTGTTGAGCAATCTCCCTGTCCTTGTCTCAAATCTTGAGCCATTTGCATCATATTTTCTCCCTCTTTCCCTTTGAGGATGAGGAGTGAGAGAGTGGTTGCAGTGGAGCTTGGCTGCCCACCCAAGTAAAACCACCACAGAAATGAGAAGATTTCAAGGTCCAAGTGAACCAAGACAGTGCTATATCTACTAAAAACATACATAGAATTTCTAAAATTTTCTAGAGTGAATGGTATCTTTGAAAGAGTTGTGTTATTATTTGATACTAAGTTGCAATAGTCTGGCAATATGTAACTATTTCCTGGCTAGAACAGTTATTTCTAATTCTAATATGATAATTGTCTAAAAATTGGTGCTCAATAACTGGACTGCTATTGTCATTTTGCCTTCAAAGTTAAACAGCTACCATCTCCTTTTTGTTGTGTGCTTATATATATGAGAAAT